>NC_045435.1:188765185-188842069 GCF_002776525.5 Piliocolobus tephrosceles | reverse complement strand
AAAAAAAAAAAAAAAAAAAAAAAATTATAAATAAACCTGTCACATCTTACCTTTGACTACAACAAACTTATCTTTCCATGAACCTTCTGTTATTTTCCTATAGTCATACACATCTTTTATAGCATAACTTCTCAGAATGGCAAAATAAATACTTTTAATAAAGGATTAAAATATATATAGCCTATTTATACCATATAAAAATAAGAGGCAGAAAGTATAAGCTTAAAATTCCGTTTAATAATGTTGCCATATTCTGTCTTACTCAGAAATAATCTACATATCTGATGAATATCCATTAATTAGCTCAATTTAATTTTAGTCCAAGATTTTAAATTACCTAAAGAGCTTAGAAATTATCTTCAAGCTATATACTATAAAACCTAATTACTCTTGAAATAAAGTTTGTCGGAATAATGATTCAATTTGATAAACACTAGTTTACATTTTGCATAATTTATACATTAAGTAGAAGTGATGCTAGCTTATTTGACCCGTAAAGATGTGTACGTTTAAGAAAAGCATAAGAAGTAGAATCAAGTCTATGTATATACTATATTTAACACTGATAAATCAGAGGAGATATGGTGTTTTCAAAATTAAACCAAAATATTAAACTGGTTTTATTTGACAAACTTTCCCAAAATTATGTGAACGTCTTAAAATATTTGTGTTAGTTTCTATAAAAAATTGTTAGCACATTTTACTAGAAATTTAATTTCCTTAATATCTGGGAATTTTAGGGGTATTCAATTTATATAAGCACTTAATTTCTAAACCAATTAGCACTGAGTTCCTTTAAGAGATGCTATAATCTAATTTATTAATACCATTCAGAAAAGGAAAAATATTACACACACAATGAGAGAAGCAAAGGTACTTCTGAACACGTCATATAAACATGCAGACAGATGCAGATAAGAGCGCATACAGCTTCAATTCTAAACTTTTAGCTTTGGATCAAGAAAAAACACTAATTCACAAAACACATCATTTCATGGCTTTTATCAAAAAGACAAGGTATAATGGATGCTGGTGAGGATGTGGAGAAAGGGGAACGCTTGTACAGTGTTGATGGGAATGTAAATTAGTACAGCCCCTATGGAAAACTGTATAGAGTTTCCTCTAAAAACTAAAAATAGAACTACCATATGATCCAGCAATTCCACTAGTGGTTATATATCCAAAGAAAGAAAATCAATGTATCAAAGAGGTATGTGCACTCCCATGTTTATTGCAGCACTATTCACAATAGCCAAAATATGCAATCAGCCAAAGGGTCTATTAACAGATGAATGGATAAAGAAAATGTGGTATATATACACCATGGAATATTATTCAGCCATAAAAAGGAATGAAAACCCGTCATTTGCAGCAACATGGATGGAGATCATTATAGAGGTTATTACGTTAAGTGAAATAAGTCAAAGCTAAGTATCACATGTTCTCACCTATCTGGGGGAGCTAAAAAGTGGATCTGATGAAGATAGAAAGTAGACTGGTGCTTACCAAAGGCTGGGAAGGGTATAGGGGAAGGGAAAAAGAGATTGATGAGTTGTTAAATATAGAGTTTAATAAAAGAATTGTGACCTAGTTTTTCTTTGTGTTTTTTGTTTGTTTGTTTGTTTGTTGAGATGGAGTTTTGCTCCGTTGCCCAGGCTGGTGTGCAGTGGCAGTGGCACAATCTCAGCTCACTGAGGTCAACCTCCACCTACTGGGCTCAAGCGATTCTCCTGCCTCACCCACCCAGGTAACTGAGATTACAGGCACGTGCCACCACACCCAGCTAATTTTTGCATTTTTAGTAGAAATGGGGTTTTGCCATGTTGGCCAGGCTCATCTGGATCTCCTGGCTTCAAGTGATCCACCCACCTCAGTCTCCCAAAGTGCTGGATTACAGGTGTGAGCCACCAGCCCTGGCCTAAGACCTAGTTTTTGATAGATAAGTAGGGTGACTCTAGTTTATAATAATCTATTGTATATTTCAAAGTAGCGAGGAGAGAATAATTAAAATGTTTCTAAACACAAACAAAAGACAAATATTTGAGGTGACAGATATGCCAGTTAAACTGATTTGATCTTTACAAATTATATGAATATATTAAATTATCACATGTACCTTGAAAATATGTGAATATGTTATATATCAATAAATAGTCACCATTTCATATCAAAAAGCTCTTCTTTATGAATGGGTATGAATTCTTAATTGATTTGAGTTCAAAATAGACAAACAAAAGAGATCAACACCCTTCTGTTAATATTTTGTTGTCCTTTACTCAACAAAAACAAGATCTCTGTAAACCATCAATCCATTTATAGAAATCACTAAAAGATCACACCATCAAATCAAAAGGAGCAGCACCAGAAATCCAAGTGCATACTCAAATATAATCAAAATCAAATATTTGTCTTGCTACCAATGGACAATAACCCAGAACGTAGGACAAGGAATCACTCACACCATTGCTTACCAGATCATCAGTCAGGAACAGTGCACAAAGCTCACTGAGGCGCCCAATTATGGGGATAGAGTTAACAGGGATCTGAAGGTGAGGTTCAAGCCCTTCTGAGTCACAGCACCAAAGTGTTAAAGACCAAATTCATCAGACAGTTAAGGAGAAGGTTTTATTTAGGCTATTGCAATTGAGAGAGCATTCACCAGTGAGGAACATATAAAAGAAAATAAAGCGGACATAGGAAGAGGCAAGTTAACAGGGAATCATCAAGAGGGAACATGAAGAAGGGTTCATCTGAGTCATTGGAAAAGGTAGAGGTAAGTCTCATCTTGAAATATGGGGGAGCTGAAAATACGGGATGTCCTTTGTGGATACTCATTTCTCAGAAAATAAAAGGATGGGGATTTCTTAATCACTGCTATTTTCCCAGCATGCAAGGCTCAGGTGAAGTTCAACATAATCAGAGGTAAGCTTGTGAGCTGTAACTACAGGTCAAATCTCAATTTAAGTTGTTATTGGTTGGGACTAGGTTTTTAATGCTTGTTGTAGAGAAAGCAACATGACTTGCATATGATAGGGAGCTAGAATTAAGAGCCAATTGAGAGAACACTGTAAGTGGCTTCCCTCTCAGTGAAATGAGGACTGAAAAATCTCCATGCACCATTCCAGGGAAACAATAAGTAAGCTTGTCTATGTTTGAAGCTGTGAGAGGAAAAGATCTTCTATGAGTAGTCAGAACTCATTAGTTAAGTATCTAGATGGAGTCTCAACCTATACTACCTGTGTGGTGTGTGAATCTCCAAACTATCAATAAAAGAGTAACATAAAATCCGGACCAGGACAAACAAAACCCTGCAGAACCTAGTGAAACAAATTCAAACTCAAACAAACAAACAACAGCAACAACAAAAACACTCTACTGAAGAGGAGCTGGGAACATTTTTTTAATGCAAGAGAAAATTGTTTACCATGAAAGACAGAATTAGCAGACACAAGACTTTGATATAATAGAAAAATGGGGAAGACTATAGAATATGTATGCTTTAAATTATTTAAAAACTAAATGAAGGAATGTAAGTTATTCTAAAATAGTAGGCTATTGCAAAAAATTAGAAATTTTAAAAAGCTTCTAAAAACAATAAAAAGGAACTGGATACTTAAAATTCTCATGCTTAAAATACACATTAAGAAATAAATTAGTGTACTAGAAGATAGATCTGAAGAAATACCCAAATTGCACCACAAAAAGATTGTTTTAATATAATAAAGCTAGACAGCTAGTATGCATAAAACATAAAATTCACAAAAGAGAAAATTTGAATGGCAAGCATATACAAGAAAAGATGCTTGACCTACTAGTAATCAGGAAAATGAAAGTTAAAATAAAAATAAGATAGCATATCATACCTATCTGATTAGAAAGTTAAAATACATTATAACATAAAATTTTAGTGAGAACACGGAGAAATAGGAACTCTAAACATGGCTGGTTAGGGTATAAACCAATACAATTTTAGAAAACAATTTTAATTTGGCAACATCTAATTAGTTATGCAATTAGGAATTTATTATCATCTGGCAATTTGACACCTAATAAGTATTTTAGAGAAATTTTGGCACACGTATACAAGGATATTTGTTGAAATGTGTTTGAATAGCAAAAAGAAAAAAAAGTTGGTAACCTCTTTTTAAATGTATGGGAATAGGATAAATCCATTGTAGCATATTTCACTCTGTTTTCCCCATGTGCTGTTCACCAACAACTTCCAGCTCTGTACTTTCCAGGAATATTCTAGAATTGGAATTCTCTATCCACTTGATACTTTGTGTGACCTTATGACTTGCCTTTGCACAGAGAAAGGAAAACAGAAGTTCTAGGTTGAAGTTTTAAAATCAGCTCTGAATTCGCCATACTCCCTTTCTACTATCAAAGGCCATGGAAATATGTATCAAAATGAAGCCCCCATTAACCGATTTTCTTGAAAGACTATAATGAACAAAGCCATCATGTTGATTAACAGTGGACATATACATGTGGCAAGATTGAGTCATAACATTTGTTGGTTATTTTTTATCTAAGTAATGTTTGATTCTCAAAGAGGCACTTGAGAAGCTAGGCAGAGATTTTTGAAAGACTGTTAGGTCTATGAGTACAAAAGACTAAGTTTAAGGGCCACAAAGGATGGAGATCCTGAACAAATTCAGGAAATGCTGAGAACCCCAGTAAGATACTTCACAAGATGATCATACCCAAGACACAAAATTATCAGATTCTCCAAAGTCAAAATGAAAGAAGAAATGATAAAGGCAGCTAGTAAGAAAGGTCAGATCACCCACAAAGGGAAGTCCATCAGACTAACAGTGGACTTCTCAGCAGAAACCTTACAAGCCAGAAGAGATTGGGGACCAATATTCAACATTCTTACAGAAAAAATTCCAACCCAGGATTTTGTATCTGGCCAAACTAAGTTTCAAAAGTGAAGGAGAAATAAAAATCTATTCAGACAAGCAAATGCTGAGGTAATTCACTACCACCAGACTTGCCTTACAAAAGCTCCTTAAGGAAGCACTAAATATGGAAAGACTGTTACCAGCCACTATAAAAACACACTGAAGTACACAGATCAGTGACACTATAAAGCAACCACACAAACAAATCTGTATAATAACTAGCAAATATCATGATTACAGGATCAAATCCATATATGTCGATACTAACCATGAGTATAAATGGGCTAAATGCCCCAATTATAAGGAAGTGTGGCAAGTTGGATAAAGAACCAAGACTCATTGGTATGCTGTCTTCAAGAGACCGACCTCACATGCAATAACACCCAGAGGCTCAAAATAAACAGATGGAGAAAAATCTAGCAAGCAAATAGAAAACATAAAAAATCAGGGGTTACAATCCTAATTTCAGACAAAACACACTTTAAACCAACAAAGATTTTAAAAGACAAATGAGGACTTTACATAATGGTAAAGGGTTCAATTCAACAAGAAGACCTAACTATCCTAAACATATATGCACCCAAGACAGGAGCACCCAGATTCATAAAGCAAGTCCTTAGAGATCTTCAAAGAGACTCAGACTCTCCTAGAGTAATAGTAGTGACAGCATTAGATCATCAAGGCAGAAAATAAAGATATTCAGAATCTGAACTCAGCACTGGATCAAATGGACCTAATAGACATCTACAGAATTCTCCACCCAAAAGCAACAGAATGTACTTTCTTCTGGCACATACTCTAAAACCAACCACATAATCAGACACAAAACACTCCTCAGCAAATGCAAAAGAATTGAAATTATAACAACCACTCTCCCAGACCACAGCAAAATCAAATAAGAAATCAAGACTAAGAAATTTGTTCAAAACCATAGAAGTGTACGGAAATTAAATAACCTA
The DNA here is from genome assembly GCF_002776525.5 of Piliocolobus tephrosceles. NCBI lineage: Eukaryota > Metazoa > Chordata > Mammalia > Primates > Cercopithecidae > Piliocolobus > Piliocolobus tephrosceles. The sequence goes on along the minus strand of NC_045435.1, from coordinate 188,836,203 downwards.
ACCCTGAATGACTTTTGTGTAAATAGTGAAATTAAGACAGAAGTCAAGAAGTTCTTTGAAACTAATGAGAACAAAGATACAACATACTAGAATATCTGGGACAGAGCTAAGGCACTGTTAGGAAAGAAATTTATAGCAGTAGATGCTCACATAAAAAGTTCAGAAGATCTCAGTTGAACAACCTAACATCAGAGCTGAAAGAATTAGAGAACTAAGAGCAAACCAACTCCAAAGCTAGAAGACAAAAAATAACCAAAATCTGAGGTGAACTGAAAAACATTGAAACACTAGAAACCATTCAAAAGATCAACAAATCCAGGAGCTGTTCTTTTGAAAAAATTAATAAAACAGATAAACTGCTAATTAGACTAATAAGAAAAGAGAGAAGATCCAAATAAACACAATTAGAAATGACAATAATAACCAGCAAATAATATTTGCTGACCCCACTGACCCAACAAAAATACAAATAACTGTCAGAGACTATTATGAACACTTCTATGCACATAAACTAGAAAATCTAGAAAAAGTGGGAAAAGTCCTGGACACATATGCCCTCCCAAGACTGAACTATGGAGAAATTGAATCCCTGAACAGACCAATAACAAGCTCTGAAATGGAATCTGTAATAAATAGCCTACCAACCAAAAAAAGCCTAGGACCAGATGGCTTTATAGCCAAACTCTACCAGATGTACAAAACAACAACAACAACAACAACTGGTACCATTCCTACTGGAACTATTCCAAAAAATTGAGGAGGAAGAACTCTTCCGTAACCCATTCTATGAGGGCAGCATCATCCTGACAATAAAACCTGGCAGAGACACAACAAAAACAGGCCAATATCCTTGATGAATATTGATGCAAAAATCCTCAACCTAATACTGGCAAACTGAATTCAGCATCACATCAAAAGCTAATCCACCATGGTCTTTATTCCTGGAATGCAAGTTTGGTTCAACATACATAAATTAATAAGTATGATGCATTACTTTAAACAAAACTAAAGACAAAAACCACATTATTATATCAACAGATGCAGAAAATACTTCTGATAAATTTCAATGCCTCTTCATATTAAAAACTCTCAATAAACTAGGTATAGAAGGAACATACCTCAAAATAATAAGAGCCTTCTATGACAAACCCACAACCAACATTATATTGAAGGGGCAAAAGCTAGAAGCATTCCCCTTGAAAACCAGCACAAGACAAGGATGTCCTCTCTCACTACTCCTATTCAACAGAGTATTGGAAGTCCTAGCCAGGGCAATCAGGCAAGAGGATGAAATAAAGGGCATTCAAATAGAAAGAGAGAAAGTCAACTATCTCTGTTTGCAGATGATGTAATCCTATATCTAGAAAGCCTTATAGTCGCAGTCCAAAAGTTCCTTAAGCTGATAAACAACTTCAGCAAAGTCTCAGGATACAAAATCAATGTGCAAAAATTACTAAATTCCTATTTACCAACAGCAGTCAAACTGAGAGCCAAATCAGGAACACAACCCCATTCACAATTATAAAAAAAAAAAACTAGAAATAGAGGAAGTGAAAGATTTCTACAAAAAGACTACAAAACACTGCTTAAAGAAATCAAAGATGACACAAACAAATGGAAAAACATTCTATGCTCATGGATAGGAAGAAGAATCAATATTGTTAAAATGGCCATACTGCCCAAAACAATTTATAGATTTAGTTCTATTCCTATTAAACTACCATTGACATTCTTTGCAGACTAGAAACAACCATTTTAAAATTTGTATGGAACCAAAAAGAGCCCAAAGAGCCAAGGTAATTCTAAGCAAAAAGAACAAAGCTGGAGGCATCATGGTACTTGACTTCAAATTATACTACAGGGCTACAGTAATCAAAACAGCATGGTGCTAATACAAAAACAGACACATAGACCAATGGAACAGAAGAGAAAACCAAGAAATAAGTCCACACACCTACAACTATCTGACTTTCAACAAACCTGATAAAAAGAAGCAATGGGAAAAGTATTCCCTGTTCAATAAATGGTTCTGGGATAACTGGCTAGCCATATGCAGAAGATTGAAACTGGGCCCCTTCCTTACACCATATACAAAACTCAAGATGGATCAAAAACTTAAATGTAAAACCCAAAATTTAAAAAATACTGGAAGACTACCTAGGCAATATCATTCTGGACATAGGAACAGGCAAAAATTTCATGATGAAGATGCCAAAAGCAATAGCAATAAAAGCAAAGATTAGAAGTGGGATCTAATTAAACTAAAAAGCTTCTGCACAGCAATAGAAACTATCACCAGAGTAAACAGACAAGCTACAGAATGGGAGAAAATATTTGCAAACTATGCATCTAACAAAGGCCTAATATCTAACACCTGTAAAGAACTTAAGCAAACAAACTTTAAGCAAAAGAAAAAAGAAAACAACCTCATTAAAAAGTGGGCAAAGAACACAAATAGAGATCTTTTCAAAAGAAGCATACATGCCACCAACAATCATATGACAAAAGCTCATCTCTGATCATTAGAGAAATGCAAATCAAAACCACAATGAAATACCATCTCACGCCAGTCAGAATGGCTATCATCAAAAAGTCAAAAGATAACAGATGCTAGCAAGGTTGCAGAGAAAAAAGAAACACTTATACACTGTTAATGGGATTGTAAATTAGTTCAACCATTGTGGAAAGTAGTGTATCAATCTCTTAGAGACCTAAGGACAGAAATACTGTTCCATCCCACAATCCTATTACTGGGTACATATCCAAAGGAAAATACATTTTTCTATTATAAAGACACATGCACATGTATGTTCATTGCAGCACTATTTACAATAGCACAAACATGGAATCAACCTAACTGCCCATCAATGGAAGACTGGGTGAAAAAATGTGGTACATATACACTGTATTAGTCCATTCTCATGCTACTTATACATACATACCTGAGACTGGGTAATTTATAAAGCAAAGAGGTTCAATTGACTCACACAGTTCAGCATGGCTGGGGAGGGCTCAGGAAATTTACCATCATGGTGGAAGGCAAAAGGGAAGCAAGGCACCTTCTTTACAAAGTGGCAAGAAGGGGAAGTGTAAGAAGGGGAAATGCAAGATGCTTATAATACCATCAGATCTCATGAGACTCACTCTTTATGAGAACAGCATGGGGGAAACCATCTCCATGATTCAATTACCTCCACCTGGTTCTGCCCTTGACATGTGAGGATTATTACATTTCAAAGTGAGATTTGGGTGGGGACCCAGAGCCAAACCATATCTTTCCAGCCCTGTCTCCTCCCACATCTTATGTCCTCACATTTCAAAACACAATCATGCCCTTTCAACAGTCCCCCAAAGACTTAACTCATTTCAGCATTAACCCAAAAGTTCAAGTCCAAAGTCTCATCTGAGACAAGGCAAGTCCCTTCCACCCATGAACCTATAAAATCAAAAGCAAGTTAACTACTTCCTAGATACAATGGGGGTGCACATATTGGGTAAATACACCCGTTCCAAATGGGAGACATTGGCGAAAACCAAGAGGCTACAGGCCCCATGCAAATTTTAAATCCAATAGGACCGTCATTAAAACTTAAAGTTCCAAAATTATCTCCTTTGACTCCATGTCCCACATCCAGGTCACGGTGATGCAAGGAGTGGGCTCCCATGGCCTTGGACAGCTCCACCGCGTGGCTTTGCAGGCTACAGCGTCCCTCCCAGCTGCTTTAAGGGGCTGGCTTGAGTGACTGGAGCTTTTCCAGGCACGTGATGCAAACTGTTGGTGGATCTACCATTCTGGGTTCTGGAAGACAGTGGCCCTCTTCTCACAGCTGCACTAGGCAGTGCCCCAGTGGGGACTCTGTGTGGGGGCTCCAGCCTCATACTTCCCCTCCACACTGTCCTAGTAGAGGTTTTCCATGAGGGTCCCACTCCTGCAGCAAACATCTGCCTGGATATCCAGGTATTTCCATACATCCTCTAAAATCTAGACAGAGGTTCCCAAACCTCAATTCCTGACTTCTGTGCATCTGTAGGCCCAACACTACATGTAAACCACCAAGGCTTGGGGCTTGCATCCTCTGAAGCAACAGTCTGAGCTGTATGTTGGCCCCTTTTAGCCATGGCTAGAATGCAGGGCACCAAGTCCCAAGACTATACAAGGCAGCAAGACCCTGGGTCTGGTCCATAAAACCATTTTTTCCTCCTCAGTCTCTGGGCCTGTGATGAGAGGGCCTGCCATGAAGGCCTCTGACATGCCCTGGAGATATTTCCCCCATTATCTTGGTGATTGACACTTGGCTCCTGGTTACTTATGTAAATTTCTGGAGCCACTTGAATTTATCCTTAGAAAATGGGTTTTTCTTTTTCTATTGCATTGTCCAGGCTGCAAATTTTCCAAACTTTTATGCTCTGCTTCCCTTTTAAATGTAAGTTCCAATTCCAAACCATCTCTTCGTGAATTCATAAAACTGAATGCTTTTAAGAGCATCCAAGTCACATTTTGAATGCTTTTGCTTTGCTGCTTAGAAATTTCTTTGGCCAGAAACCCTAAATCATCTCCTCAAGTTCAAAGTTCCACAGATCTCTAGGCCAGAGGCAGAATGTCATCAGTCTCTTTGCTAAAGCATAGCAAGAGTCACCTTTATTCCAATTCCCAGTAAGTTCCTCATCTCCATCTAAGACCACCTCAGCCGGGACTTCATTGTCCATATCACTCTCAGCATTTTAGTCAAAGCTATTCAACAGATTCTTAGAAAGTTCCAAACTTTCCCACATCTTCCTATCTTCTTCTAGCCCTCCAAACTGTTCCAACCTCTGCCTGTTAACTAGTTCTAAAGTCACTTCCACATTCTCAGGTATCTTCATAGCAGCACCCCACAACTTTGGTACCAATTTATTGCATTAGTCCATTCTCATGTTGCTAATAAATACATACCTGAGACTGGGTAATTTATGAAGGAAAGAGGTGTAATTGACTCATAGCTCAGTGTGGGTGGTGAGGCCTCAGGAAATTTACCATCATGGTAGAAGGGGAAGCAAGGCACCTTCTTCATAAGTTGGCAGGAAGGAGAAGTGCAAGCAGGGGAAATGCCAGATGCTTATGAAACCATTGGATCTCATGAAACTCACTGTTACAAGAACAGCAAGGGGGGTCCACCCCCTAATTCAATTACCTCCACTTGGTCCCACCTTTGACATGTGGATGTTATTACAATTTAAGGTGAGATGTGGATGGGGACACAGAGCCAAACGATATCATACACTATGGAATACTATGCAGTCATAAAAAAGAATGAGGTCCTGTCCACTGCAGGAACACGGGTATAGTTGGAGGCTATTATCCTTAGCAAACTAACACAGGAACAGAAAACCAAACACTACATGTTCTCACTTATGAGTGGGAGCTAAATGATGAGAACACATGAACACATAGAGGGAAACAACACACATCAGGCCCTATCAGATGGTGGAGGGTGAAAAGACAGAGAAGATCAGGAAGAATAACTAACAGGTACTAGGCTTAATACCAGGGTGACGAAATAATCTGTACAACAAATCCCCATAACACAAGTTTACCTATATAACACACCTACATATGTACCCCTAAACTTAAAATAAAAGTTAAATAATTTTTTTAAAAATAATCAAATACTAAGAATAGATCCAAAGCCTTAACTTCTAGGTAGGAATTATAAGAGGGTGCTGAAGGACATTCAGCAACTGTGCACAGAGACAGACACTAATAGTCACATAAAATCATTATAAAGAAAGTATCCAGAGAATGACTAAATGCTTCCTCTCATCATGTCATCTACAGTTAGAGTGGCACTATTGACATTTGAGACTCAGTAACGCTTTGTGGTGGAGTGTGATACAATTAGCCGCATCCCTTCCCTGGATTCCACCCACGGGATGCCAACAGCAGCAGCTCCTTATTATGACAATAAAAACTGTCTTCAGATATAGCTTGAGAATACCCAGAGTGGAGAGCTCACAGAAGCCACCCATCTAGTGGGTAGGTGGATGATACTGTCAAAGGGAAGGAAGAGAAGAGGAAGAAAGGAGAAGCTGGAGCAGAATCCTGACATTGATAAAATCCAGGCAAAACTATTCCCAGTTGAGAACCACTGATTAAAGCTCCAAGAGAATTAAGGAAGAATCCCAGGGAGTGATGACTAAATATGTTTAAAGACTATGAAAAAGAGAATGAAAAATAAACACATTTGACAATTTACTTAGCCTACCGCAAACCACAGCCTTCCCTAGAGGAAGGATGATAACAAATTAAAATCCTTTTAAGCCCTAGCTGGGGTAAGGGGTGGTGTCGCCAATGAAAGGTATCCATCCATGTAAGTCTGGTAGAGCTAACACTGTAAGTATTCTTAATAGTTAAAGAATATTCCAGATTAAAGAAAGAGCAAATCAGAAGAAGGTAATAACCTTAGAAATAAAGCTTCATTAGGACTAATGATAATAAGGATTTTCTTCTCGGAAATGACCTTTCCGATGACAGGCAAATTTGGATTACCTAATTATCATATTTACTGTGAAATTTTCAAATGACAGAATCTGACTTTACAGATCTTGTGGTTTAAACAAAGAAAAGCATCTAACAGACCAAGAGTAATCTCCTGGACTCTTAGAGGACACTTCTGGGCTATTGTCTGCAAATATTTCTTGTGGCCTTTGATTACACTGTAAGTTGTAGCATCAATTCAACTCAGTGCAGCTGGTTTCTATCAGGATCGAGACAGGTGGGATAAAGAGAAGCTCGAGGAAGTCTATTTGCCCTCAATGAACCTGCTGTTTGGTAATAGAGACAGGAGTACTCTGAAATAAATTATATTAATTTCTGTCTCAATAAAAAATAATTTATTAAGTGACAAACATGGAATAGAAATGACCTTGGAAAGCCTAGGAAGGAAGCACATAATTTCAGCTGACTGTGGTTGAGGAATAGGGATTATTTGGTATAGATGTGGAACTAGGCCTTAAAACAGGAAAAGTTCAATGGTTACTAATGGAGGATGTACACAAAATGATGTTATAGGTGGAAGGAACAAAAATGGCCAAAAGCCAAGGGGTCAGAGGCACAGGCTGTGAGTGTGGAATGAGGAGTTAATCTCTTAGGACTGGGAGCGTGAAGCGTGTGGAAACATGGGACACGTTGCTGGAAAGCTAGACGGTTGTCAGCCGTGGAGAGCTTGGAACGCCAGGGTAAGGTCCACATGATGGTGATTTGAAATTTCTACCTTCTTACTCTGGATGTTATGTAATTGCTTCCATCTCCAGATGTATTGATTCTAAATGAAGAGTACATTGTTAGTAAATTAATGTAAATAGTTTTCAAAAGCATAAATTTGTCTGAGATGACTTAACAGGTAGCAGCTGCAGAATTCATATCATAACCAAGTGGCTTTTCATTCTTAGCCTTGATGCTGAATTTACAGGGCAAAGACAATATTTTTACTAGAATTGTAAGAACCGTGTGGAGTGGCTTTGAGGAAGACAATGGAGTTACTGGAGAGGCTAGAATTTTATGAAAATCCCATTTGGAGAATTTAAAACCTCTGAAAATCTGTCTGGAACTGGGCTTCATTAATTAAGAAGCTAGTAGGTTAAAGATTAAAGAAAAATATATTTGTGTTCTATATCCAAGGATGAAGCGAGGCTTTAGGTAACAAAATCTAAAACATTTACATATGCAGAAAGAAGCAGAAAAGTGCTCCTCGAATGTTATTGACAATCTTCTAGAAAATGCCCATTGAATCAGAGGATCAGAAAACTTGAATACTTTGTTACCAGATACTGTGTACCTTTTAAATAAGTAAGCATCCTTACCGTATTCACTAAACAATTTATCTTCCCCCAGAAAGTTTCGTCCTGTGGAGTTAGGAATGAAGGTTGCAACATGTCAAATTGATGTCAAACAGAAACGCACAGTTGTATCAGTAAACTTTCCCACTGAGGGGCTCACCTCTGAAAACCCTGTCGTCAAGAGAGTTTGACCTATTCCAAAATAGTCTGAAAAAGCACTCTTCTAAGAAAACAAAATGCCTTTGTGAAAGGCGCCATTAAAATACAGTTATGTAGATTTCATTATCATTGTCCTCGCTCTAGCTCTTAACAGTGTATTTCTGAGACACTTCATATATGCAAAATCTAGACAGAAGGTTAAGGTCTACTTGAATTATTGAATAGAAAATAGCCTGTCATCCTCAGGTCACAATTTTTAAGTGCCGAAATGAAGCCACTTGATGAATTTTATTTTAATTGTGAAAACATCCCTCTATTTTTAAAATTTGTAATTCAAATCCTTCTGTGCCTTCTGCTGAACGATGATTGAAATATTATTCCTTATTGAAGGATGTGGAGTGTCCCATACCCACTAATCTTGAAATCTAATTGTGTATATGCATCTTTGTAATACTTTATTTTTAAGCTGCCTTGTATATGAAAGTGTCTACTACAGCATCTACCTTACAGAAGCCAGTAACATTAATTTTACCTTTAAATGAGTGAGAACTGCATTGAAAAATCAGTGAAGTAAATCCCAGCCTATCTTTACTAACTACACAAGAAAATCCTCCTTGGGGCTGCCTCCCTGTGCTCAGAAAGCAGGTTTACCTTCATTGTGAAGATAAGTCTCGGTCATGATTCTTGCTTCCCTCTTTCCAGATACTATTTGGTTAGTATCCTGTGAAATACAAAGTGTCTACCTCCAAGAGAAACATTCTGTATTATAAAAATCCAGGAAACTCTGGAGACAAATGGATTTGGGTTGGAATGCTGGCTCTGCTTCTTATTTTTCTCCTGAACAAAGTTATATAACTTCTGAGTTTTTGTTTCCTGGTTTACTCAATGTCTACAATAAGTGTGTACCTTATTATACATTATATTGTTATATTATATAATGTTGTTTTGAGGTTTGGAGGGATTAAACACATTGATCTGGTCGATGCTAGGTGCTCAGGCAGTACTGGTTGCTGGTGTTGTTGTCACTGTTAGAGCTTAGCTAGATTGACCTGTAACACATCAGCAATGACAGATCTGAACCAGATGTTCTCCTCAGGAGCAGTGAGGGCAACAGAGAAGTAGAGAGCTCTCAGAAGCCACTTTCTACCGGTGAATAGAGTTGTCAGCATGGAGGCAGGAGGAAGGAAGGAAGGAGAGGCTGGAGCGGAATCCCTGAGCTGACAGGAATGGAAATGTAGGCGTAAGAGGGAACATCAACACCAAGAATGGAATTGGGTCAGGCAGTGGGCAACCGAGAAACACATTTAAAAGAACATTTTTCCCTCGAAGAATCAGAAACTAGAAAATACAGAAACTCAGGAAAGTGGCCAATACTACTAACATTTACATGGGAACCTTTTAAATTATAAAGCCCATTCACATCCCTGAGTTTACAGTGAGATAGACCCATTATGAAGCCCATTTAATAGCCTTCAGGTTCGCTGTTTAGAAAAACTAGGTAACCTTCATGTTTTATACATCACCTCACTATATATTAGAATAGGGAAGCATATAATCACCTAAACTTCCACCTTTGGGAAATGTCTCACAATAAACAGCTCTTGCATGTTCTTCTAGAGAGCCTAGAAGTAATAAGCCCCCTCTGCTAAGCAAATCTGCACCGTCAGCCTGGTCACACATCAGTGCCTGAGCAATCATGCACCTGAATGCTGGCTGGCTATCTGCTGGACCAGGGCCACCAGGCAGTGCCACAGAGGCTAATACAGTGTGCCAAGATGTACTTCCTGAAGGCCACAAATGCTGACTCTTCACTGGTTGCTAAGGGAGAAATAGCCTCTTTTCTGCCAAGCGGACTTCATCTGGGAAAATTGCGCTCTTGGTCATCCAGGCATTTTAATGGACTCTATGAATCACTGATAAGCCAAGAAAGAATGTGAAAGAGCCCAGGGTCCTAAGTCTGCTGACTGGCTTTTTTTAACAAAGACAAATGGGGAGCCAGTCATTCTCAATGAAGCAGGCCACAAAAGAGATGCTTTCTGCTAACTCCAGCCTCTCCTGTTTCTGTCCCTGGAGGACCATGGAGGTAAAAGCTACCATAAACCACAATTCCTTGCAGACAGCAAAACAGAGTAGAGGAAACAAGGATGGATTGAATCACTCAGTATCCTTCAAAAAGTCTCAGCCTTGGTTCACAGCAAGAAAGGGACGTGAGATGACTGGGACCCCCCTTTTTTTACAAGCAACATTGAAATGACAGACGTGACACAAATTGGAAACAAAGGATCTTAGTTCTGGAAGGGAAATTAAAGGTCATTACTCTGCTCGCCCCAAACCATTTTATAAATGGGAAATCTGAGGCTGAGACAGGCCAAGAAAATTGTCCAAGGTCAGACTGTATATTAAAGGCAGCACTGGCACTAGAGCCTGTGACTCCATCTGCTTAGTCCAGTGTTGTTTGAGTATACCATGCCTCCGTGTGGGGGTGGGCTGGACGAAAAGCAGAAAGCATACCTTTTTACGAAGATCGTATGAGGAGTCACTTTACAGAGCCTCTAGATACTGATGCCTTCACAGATATGGAAAGCAGAATGGCAGCGTGAATTACAGCATGACTTTCAACCAAACTGTAATATATTGAGGAGTCCCCAAGATGAAAACTGTGTCATTTTCTTGCTTAACTGAGACCCAGTTGGGAATTTAGAAAACATCTAAGTTTTATCGAAGGCATACCAAGGGAACATTTGCTGCCAACCAAAATGAAATAATAGGAACCAGTTTTTTTCACTTCTAAAGAAAAAATAGAGAGAGAGAGGAAGAGAGAGAGCAACGGTGATCAAATAAGTGGGAAATGGACATCCAGCAACCAAGGACGGTGATTTCTGAGACAGAAAACCAAATCAAATGAAGCCTGTGATTGTGCCCAGACTGCAGTTTCCAGGCTGCAACACAGGTTGGGGAACCTGGGTGGAGCCTCATAAACTCCCTGGGCTGGGATTCTAGGGAGGCCAATGTGCCTGGAGCATATGAAGCAGGGTTCTAAAGTGGAGAGAGCTACAGGGAAAAGGACTCTAGAGATTTTCAGAGAGTGTCCTCAGAGTCTTCACCTGAGAGTATTGAACAGTGAAAGTGTGTGAGGAAACAGTGAATAGATAAGCGATGGTATATCCATACAAGAGCATGCTACTCCGTTATACAAAGAAACAAATTGGGCCAGGCGCAGTGGCTTACACCTGTCATCCCAGCACTTTGAGAGGCCAAGACAGGTAGATAGCTTGAGCTCAGGAGTTTGAGAACAGCCTGAGCAATATGGTGAAAACCTGTCACAAAAAAATAAAAATAAAAATTAGCCGGGCATGGTGGCATGCACCTGTCGTCCCAGCTACTTGGAAGGCTGAGGTGGGAGGTCCAGGAGATCAAGGCTTTAGTCCAGGAGGTCAAGGCTGCAGTGAGCAGTGATCTCACCACTGCAGTCCAGCCTGGGTGACAGAGCGAGACCCTGCCTCAGAAATTAAAACAAAACAAAACAAATGTATTAATATGTGCAGCATCAATAAATCTTAAATAATAATCATGATTTTAAAAAGTCAAACAATATTACATATAGTATGATTCCATTCTTGTAAAACTCTAGAGGATGCAAACTAGTCTATGAGAGAAATACCAGTGATTGTCTAAGGAGAAGTTGTGGGACAGGTAGTGGTATGAGGAAGAAAGTAGGAAAGGGCACAAGGAAACTTAGAGGATGGGGTGTGTGCTCATTACCTTGATCATAATAATTGATTGTGGAGTAGTAATTGATGTATATTTGGCAAAACTTATCACTGTAATCATGCAATGTATACTCTTCTGTGTCAAGCTTCTTTGGTGCAACATGTTTCTTAGATTCACCTGTGTTGTGGGCTGTATCAGTAGTTTATTCCTTTCTATTGATGAATAGCATGCCATTGTGTAAATATACCACAATTTTAAAATATTTTTAAAACTTTTGTGGGTACATAGTAAATGTATATACTTATGGGATACATGAGATATTTTGATACAGGCATACAATGAATAATAATTCCATCAGGGTACATGGGCTATTTATTGCCTCAATAATTTTTTCTTTATGTAGAAAAAAATCAAATTATACTATTTTAGTTATTTTTAAATGTACAACAAATTGTTGACTGTAGTCACCCTGTCGTACTATCAAATACTATATCTTATTTATTCTACATGACTATATTTTTGTACCCATTAACCATCTCCACTTTCCCCACTCCACAACCCTTCTCAGCCTCTGGTATTCATTCTTCTACTCTCTATCTCTATGAGTTCAATTGTTTTAAATTTTAGCTCCCACAAATAAGTGAGAATATGCAAAGTTTGTCTTTTTGTGCCTGGCTTATGTCACTTAACTTAATGACCTCCAGTTTCATCCATGTTGTTGCAAATGACAGGATCTCATTTATTATTATTATTATTATTGGGACAGAGTCTCGCTCTGTCACCCAGGCTGGAGTGCAGTGGCACAATCTCAGCTCACTGCAACCTCTGCCTCCCAGGTTCAAGTGATTCTCCTGCCTCAGCCTCCCAAGTAGCTGGGATTACAGGCTCGCACCACTACGCTTGGCTAATTTTTATATTTTCAGTAGACACACAGTTTCACTATGTTGGCCAGGCTGGTCTCAAACTCCTGACCTCAAGTGATCCGTCTGCCTTGGCCTCCCAAATTGCTGGGATTACAGGCGTGAGCCACCACGCCTGGCCAGATCTCATTATTTTTTATGGATGAATAGAACTCCATTGTGTATATGTACCATATTTTCTTTATCCATTCGTGTGTTGATGGACACCCACATTGCTTCCGAATCTTGGCTATTGTGAATAGTACTACAATAAACATAAGAGTGCAGATATCTCTTCGACATATTGATTTTCTTTTTGGGGGGGGCTGGGGGTGGGTATAGACCTAGCAGTAGGATTGCTGAATCATATGGTAGCTTTATTTTTAGTTATGTGAGGAACCTCCAGACTGTTCTCCATAGTGGGCTGCACATTCCCACCAACAGTGTACTCCGGGGTCCCTTTCCTCCACATCCTCATCAGCATTTGTTATTGCCTGTCTTTGAGATAAAAGCTGTTTTAACTGGTGTGGGATAATACCTCATTGTAGTTTTGATTTTCATTTCTCTGATGATCAGTGATGGTGAGCTCCTTTCCATACACCTGTTTGCCATTCGTATGTCTTCTTTTGAGGATTGTCTATTCAGATCTCTTGCCCATTTTTAAATCAGAGTGTTAGATTTTTTTCCTATAGAGTTGCTTGAGCTTCTTATGTATTCTTGTTATTAACCCCTTGTCAGATGGGTAGTTTGAAAATATTTTCTGTCATTCTGTGGGTTTTCTCTACACTTTGCTGATTGCTTCCTTTGCTACGCAGAACCTTTTTAACTTGTTATGATGCCATTTGTTCATTTTTACTTTGGTTGCCTGAGCTTGTGGGATACTACTCAAGAAATCTTTCACCATTCCAATGTCTTGGAGAGTTTCCCAAGGTTTTATTTTAGTAGTTTCATAGATTGAGGTCTTAGACTTAAGTCTTTAATTCATTTTGATTTGATTTTTGTATATGGCAAAAGATGTGGTCTAGGTTCATTCTTCTGCATGTAAGATATCCAGTTTTCCCAGCACCATTTATTGAAAAAACTATCCTTTCCCTAACTTATGTTCTTGGCACCTTTGTTAGAAATGAGTTCACTGTAGCTGTATGGATTTACTTCTGTTCCATTGGTATCTGTGTCTGTCATTATGAAAGTACCATACTGTTTTGGTTACTATAACTCTAGAATAACTGGAAGTCTGCCAATGTGATTCCTCCAGTTCCTTTTTTTTCTCAGAAAAGCTTGCTATTCTGGGTCTTTTGTAGTTCTATTTAAATATTAGAATTGTTTTTTTCTATTTCTGTGAAGAATGTCTTTGGTATTTTGATAGGGCTTGCATTGAATCTGTAGATTGCTTTGAGCAGTATAAACATTTTAACAATATTGATTCTTCCAATCCATAAACATAAAATGTCTTTCCTTTTTTTTTTTTTTTGGTGTCCTCTTCAATTTCTTGCAGCCATGTTTTATAGTTTTCACTGTAGACATCTTTCACTTTTTTGGTTAAGTTCATTCCTAGTTATTTTCTTTTGTTTGTAGCAATTGTAAATAAGATAAAGTTCTTGATTTCTATTTCAGATTGTTCACTGATGGCATATAGAAATGCTACTAATTTTCTGTACGCCGATTTTGTATCCAGCAACTTTACTGGATTTGTTGATCTGTTCCAATAGTTTTTCAGTGGAAATTTCAGGGTTTTTCCAAATAAAAGATCATATCATCTGCAAACTACGATTATTTGACTCTTTCCTTTCCAATTTGGATGCTCTTTTTTTCCTTATTTCTTTCTCTCGTGTGCTCTCAGCTAGGACTTCCAGTACTATGTTGAATAATAGTAATGAAAGCTGGCATCCTTGTCGCGTTTCAGATTTTAGAGGAAAGGCTTTCTGTTTTTCCCCATTTGGTATAATACTAGCTATGGGTCTGTTGTATATGGCTATTATTTTGTTGAGGTATGTTCTTTCTATTCTTTCTATCCTTTCTGCGCATCCTTCTATATCCAGTTTCTTGAGGCTTTTTACCACAAAGGGATGTTAAATTTTATCAAATGCTTTTTCTACATCAAATGAAATGATCACATGGTTTTTGTCCCTCATTCTGTTGATACGATGTGTCACATTGATTGATTTGCATATGTTGCACAATCCTTGCATCCCTGGAATAAATCCCATTTGGTCGTGATGAATGGTCTTTTAAATGTGTTGTTGAATTCGGTTTGTCAGTATTTTGTGGAGGATTTTTGCATCAATGTTCATCACGGATATTAGCCTATACTTTTCTTTTATTCGTATGTCTTTTTCTGGGTAATACTGGCCTTGTAGAATGAGTGTTTATTCCATTTACAACCAATGTTATTATGGATAAGTAAAGACTTACTCCTGACATTTTGTTGTGCATTTTCTCGTTGTTTTGTGTGCCTGGCTAAACATCAAAAATTCCCTTTGCCCCTACCCCGAAAATTTGATTTAGTTGAGTTGGGATGGAGCCTGCTTGTGATTGTTTTTGAAACGTTACCCCGATGATTTTAATATTCAGCCAGGATTGAGGACTGCTGCAATAGTGGGGAAAATGGGATTATTAGAAGAGGTTTTTTTCTGTCTACTCTCAATAAGTCAGTTACAGAAAACTTACTTTTCAGTAGTGTGTTGGAGCTGACTTACAATAGCTTATGAAAGCTGATTGCTAAAATTTCAGAAACTTTGTTAACCCATTGGTGTTGTTTTGGTCAACGAAAAGTAGATGCGTGGGATAATTTACACAGTGGCAAATACTACAAATCAGTGTTTCCCCCTCCCAGCTGATGGCAAAGCATTTACTAGGACAACACTGCTCTAACCTTTAGTTCATTTTCCTTCACCTGGCTTGTCTCTGAATCAGAATCTACATGTAACTAGAGGCACTCTCCTTTTAATGAAGTTCAGATGAAAGGTTTTTTTCCCTATAGTTCACCATAAAATTGTTCTGCATCTTCTTCTCTTAAATAGAAATGGCCGCCACAGTAGCCTAGGGTGAAGCTGATAAATACCTTCATAAATATGAACTGGCAGAGTTGAGAAGGCCCCACTTTCTGTGCAAGTCTATTTGCTCTTTTTTCCTCATCCGTCTGATAATTTATAATTATTGATCTAATTTTCATGGCTCTCCAGACCCACAGCGATCCTTTCAGTTCTGTAGCACATGAGTTATTTTCCGTGTATTTTATTGCAAGTGTATACAATAAAATAAAACTTATCCTAGGCAGATGTGATATCAAGGAACATCAGAAGAAAATGGCCTTATAAGTCATCTAGTCCAAGCCCTTCACTTTTAAAATAGTGTAATAGGCCCAGAGAGTTTAGGTGACACCCATGGTTATACCTCCAGTTACTGGCAGAGCCAGAGTCATATATAACTCAAGTCTCTTCACTTCCAAGCTACTTTACTTTTCTCCATGCCCTTGCATCTCAAAGTGTAATCTCCCCAACAGTGGCATGGCCATCACCTGGGTGCTTTTTATAAATACAGACTCTCTGTTATTACTCTTACCAAACAAGAGTCTGTGTCTCCACAAGATTTTGAGGTTATTTGTATGTGCATTAAAGGTTAGGAAGCCTGAATTCATCCAGACATTCCACTTCTAGGTATATACTCAAAAGAATTAAAGGCAAGATCTCAAAGAGATATTTGTACACCTGTGTTCATAGTAGTATAATTCACAATAGCTAAAAGATAGAAACAACCCACGTGTCCATTGGTGGATGAATGGATAAACAAAACAATGGTGTACGTATGTGTGTGTGTGTGTGTGTATGTATGTGTATGTGTGTGTGTGTGTGTGTGTGTATTGGAATATCATTCAGCCTTTAAAAAGGAAAGAAAAAATTCTGACACATGATACGACATGGATGAAACTTGAGGACATGAAAAGTGAAATAATCCAGTCACAAAAGACAAATACTGTATTATTCTACTTATATGAAGTACCTAACATGAAATTCATAGAGACAGACAGTAGAATGGTGGTCCCAGGGGACAGAGGGATAGGTGAGTGGAAAGTTGTTGTTTAATGGATACAGAGGTTCAGCTTTGCACGATGAAAGGAGTTCCAGAGACTGGCTGCACAGCAAATGTGAATGTACTTAACACTACTATACTGTGCATTTTCAAACAGTTAAAAGTGTAAATTTTATGTTCTGTACATTTTACCACAATTAAAAAACGTTTTAAAAAATCTTCATTGAAAAAATCATACTGATACGATTCTGGTCTTCTGGAAGGTTTGATTCACCAACTGAAGCAGATGTCAAGTGGAGAAAAAAACAAGCAGAAAGACTATGAAAGCAAATTGAATAAAACCAGTTTTCATTTATTTAAAACTTACTTTCACTAGGCTTTCTGTTATTGGCTCAGAATCCTCACCACAACCTGTAGATAGGTATCATTTAATCCTTCATGTCTTTAATAGGGTAACCAACTTGTCCATTTGCCGGGGACTCCAACTTTTCACATTGAAAGGCTCGTGTCCTAGGAAACCCCTCAGTCCTGAGCAAACCAGGAGAGTTGATCACCCTATTTATAAGTCTTAGAATCTTATAAAGGCTATGCAGCAGCTCAGCAGAGCCAACACTCAACCACAGAGCTGACTGACAAAAGAACCAAAAGAACTCCAATTAAATGAAAAATAAAAAGAGAGGAGTGAACACAAAACCTCTCTGCCAATGTCACTGTATCATAGTAGGGTAATATTATTTTAATATCTCTCACAACAGTTTGGATTTCTATTTAAAACAAATTTAGTCTGGCATGTCAAATATTCTTTTTTTTTTTTTTTTTTTTTTTTTTTTGAGACAGAGTCTCACTCTTTTGCCCAGGCTGGAGTGCAGTGGCGTGATCTCGGCTCACTGCAAGCTCTGCCTCCCAGGTTCAAGCTATTCTCCTGCCTCCTCCTCCCAAGTAGCTGGGGCGACAGGCATACACCACCATGCCTGGCTAATTTTTGTATTTTTAGTAGCGACGGGGTTTCACCATATTGGCCAGGCTGGTCTCTAACTCCCGACCTTGTGATCTGCCCGCCTTGGCCTCCCTAAGTGTTGAAATTACAGGCATGAGTACCGCACCAGCCAATACTCTTAACTAGCTAGTTTCTCTGCCCCTGTTAAAGACGCCATTATGACCACTGAAATTCTGGGAAGTTTGAAGGATGCTGTCCTTCTAAAGCAAAGGCAAATCTCTGACTTGTGTGTTATGTTTAGAATGACTGTGGAACACAGGGAAGGAGCAGCAGGCAATGACTGGCCCCAGGCATGGAGTATCATCAGGGCTGTAATAGGTTTTCACCCCAAGTCTTCTTAACAAAGAACTTCGGGGAGGAATCTATGCTTTAAAAGTCGTTGCAAAAAAAAAAAATCACTACAACCTCTGGCAGTGTTCAAAACATAGGCTGACAATTGGACGATCAAAGACGTTTGGATTACAGTCTGCGATTAACCATATTTGATTTTTTCTGCATTTACTGGAGAGGTGGCAGGAATGATCAGAATGAACAATAAAACCAGAAGATTGAGGTTCACCTGAGGTCCCCATAATCCACTAGAGCTAAGAAATCTCAGACAATTCATACATCTGTCCTGCATCTATCTTTATCTATCTTTTTCAGTCCTGGGTGCTAAAGAGAAGGACTATTGAAAAGAAAGGGCTGAAAGAACAATGGGAGGAGAAGGGAGCCTCCACTCCAAGGGAAGAAAGAATAACAGTACTAGCCAGAAATCATTAAGAAGGAGAAACTGCGTAAGCTGCCAGGGATATTTTAGAATGAAACAGGAAAACGATTCTTTATATTTTATTGTATCTCAGGGAATGGCTACTATTATGCTGCTGTCAGTCCTGAGGTAATGTTGCCACTGCCCACATTGCTTTCTTTGTTTTTCATTCTCATTAGCTGTTGAAGTTAATAATAAAACCCTAAGTCGTGAGCAGAGGGAGAAAAACTAGTGAGACTGTTCTACTCCATAGTCATCTCTGGACTAGGGAAAGCGGAAGGTTGAGAGATGAATCTCTAGCAGGATCTGTAAAAAGAAGACAATAGAATGCTAGCTTCCTTGAGCATATATAAAGGGAAAATGTCATTCTTAGACCTAGCTTTGAGTGAAACAAAGCAGCAGCCTAGAACCAAAGCGTTCCCCTTGTAGGTCCACTGAAAAAGTATCTTGTCCATTCAGAGACAAATCCTCCAGAAATGAGTGCAGCCAAATTTGTGACTGAATAGAACCACTCTCAATCTTTTTATTCTACAACACAATTGAAAAATGATGTTCCCATGCCTGGCAAACTCCCGGGGCTGCCCCCAAGGTTACTTCCCTCTTCCTATTCAATTTCTGAAGTCATTGTTTTTACTCTTGCCAACAGGATAGAAGTGAGTGAGACTTACAAGGATACTTGTTTATTTCCCTGAAATTTATTATATGACAACAACAATAAAAACCCAACTTAGCTACAAACCTCAATTTTGTAACGATCAAGTCAAGAATGACTTGTTCTTATACATAGACTCGTACACACACGCTCATGACAGCATTATTCTCAACAGCCAAAAAGTGGAAGCAACCCAAACGTCCAGCGACTTGCGAACAGGTAAACAAAATGTGATATATCCTTGAATACTTTTCAGTAATACAAAGGAACAAAGCACCACGACATGGAGAAGCCTCAAAAAACATTACCCTCAGTGAAAGAAGGCAAACAACATTGCTTATAGAACATTATTTCATTTACGTGAAATGTCAAGAAAAGGCACGTACATCAAGACAGAAAGTAGATTAGTGGTTGCCTGGGACTGGAAGTGGGAATAGGGAGTAACGTTAAATGAGTATAAGGTTTCTTTTTAGGGTGTTGGAAATGTTCTAAAATTAGATTTGGGGGATGGTTGTACAACTCTCTAAATATACTGAAATTCATTGAAGTGTACCCCTAAAAAAGTGTGAATTTTATGACATGTAAATTATATCTCAATGACGTTTTTAAAAGGAAAAAATTTACTTGAAATTAGAAAAAAGAATGGTTAGTGGCATTGCTCATAATGAATTGGCAGAAACTTGCCTTGGATGTCTACCCAAATCTTCTGTTTCCAAAGGTGTTCTCCAGCATTGCCCAGCACTCAGTTCAGGATTTAAATCTTCTCTGTGTCCTGCTTTGCTGTTAGACTGTGACCTATCCCTGTGGCACATTATCACATCTCTATAAATATAGTCAACACCATTACACTTGCAGGATTACTTGAGTCTAATAATCTATCCTAGCAGCAGAGAAACCAGGAGGTGTTGTACACAGGTTACTCTTGAGAACAAAATATAGGAAATAATTATGTAAAATGTGTTGCCATAAGTTACCTGTTGTGTATCCTTGGTACATTTTCTCTGCTGGGACAAAAGGAGGGAATGATAATGCTTTCTGGCCATTAGGAGTTGTTTACAATATAAGGAAATATTCTGCATGTGTGAAATGGGAATATAAAGGTGATATTTCCTGTTGACATTTGATGTTAATAATTCTGTATTGCCATGACTTGAAAACTCACAGTTTTAACCAATTTCTGTTGCTATTTACAGATCTGGAAAAAAGTGTGATAAACAGATTATAAATTTATTATAAGTGTTAAGGCAGTACAATGCCTTAAACCAAGTTTAGCATGTTTAAATTTTTCTTAACTCACTTGTCTGACTATAAAACTTTTTAAAATTGAAAAATACAAAAGCTGGATGAGAATTAGAATATCACCTAGCCAATCTCTTTAGCTCAGAGAATGAAAGACTAATAACATGCAACTTGTTCCAGATCTTCTCGCATAATAGTGAAGACAACTCTCCTGGTTTGCTCGGGACTGAGTAGTTTCCTAGGACATGAGCCTTTCAATGTGAAAAGTTGGAGTCCCAGGCAATAGACTTAGAACCTTAGTCTCCCAACTCATAATTATATGTTCTTTCCATTGTATCTGTAGCTCATAGAGTATACATGAGAAGGTCACACACTGGATTAATAAGAACAGTAGAGAAGCTTCCCTCTGAGGAAAACTGAGATTTCCAGAGAAACATAACTATATATACATATTTTTTCTCTCTCTCTTCTCTCTCTCTCTTGCTCTCTCTCTCCATACACACACACACACACACAGATACACACACAGAGATACACACAACAACAATGAAAACTTTGTCCCCACAACCCCTTATCGTAACCCAGATATGTCTTTCTATTGAATTCAGGTCTTTAGCTAATAACTCTTCGAACAAATTGCCAATTAGAAAATTCTAGAATTCATCTTTGACCTGGAAGTCCCCACTTCAAGTTGTCCCCCCTTTCCAGACCAAACCAGTATATATCTTGAATGCAGTGATCAATGTCTTACGTCTCCCTAAAATGTATAAAATCAAGTTGTAGCCTGACCACCACGGACACATGTTCTTAGGATCTCCTAGGGCTGTGTCATGAGTCATGGCCCTCATATTTGGCTCAGAATATACCTTTTCAAAGGTATATTATATACCTTTGTTTTATAGTCTTTCTTTACACCAGGTGCAGGATGCAAGCTCCTGGTGAATCTACCATTCTAGGTTCTGAAAGGTGGCAGCCCTCTTCCCATAGCTCCACCAGGCAGTTCCCTGGTGGGGACTCTGTATAGGACCTCTAAGTCCCCTCTGCACTACCCTAGTAGAGATTCCTTGTAAGGGCACTGCCCCTGCAGCAGTCTTCTGCCTGGACTTCCAGGCTTTTCCATACATCCTCTGAAATCTAGGTAGAGGCCTCAAGCCTTCTTCACTTTTGCATTCTGAGAACCTACAGGCTTAACATCATGTAGAAGCCTCCCAGGTTTACAGCTTGTGCCCTCTGGATTCATGGCCAGAACTGTATCTGGGGCCCTTTGACCCAAAGCTGGAGCTGGAGCAGCCTGGATGCAGAGAGCAATGTCCCAAGGATGCACAGGGCAGCAGGGCCCTGGGCCTACCCTATAAAACCATTCTTTCCTCCTAGACCTCTAGGTCTGTGATGGAAGAGCCTGCCTCACAGAGCTCTGAAATGCCCTTTGAGGCCTTTTCCCCCATTGTCTTGGTTATTAGCACTTGACTCCTTTTTAGTCAGGATAATATCTCTGTCAAGTGGCTGCTCCAGAGCTTCCTTGAGTTCCTCTCCATATAGTGCTTTTCCTTTGTCTGCCACATGGCCAGGCTGCACGTTTTCCAGACTTTTATGCTCTGCTTCCTCTTTAAATGTTAACTTCCAACTTTAAATATTTTCTTTGCTACCACATCTGAATGAAGGTTGTTAGAAGCAGCCAGAACACATCTCAAAAGCACCGCTGCTTAGAAATTTTTTTTTCACCAGATACCCTAAGTCACCACTCTTAAGTTCATATTTCCATAGAGCCCTAAGGCATGGACACAATAAAGCCAAGTTCTCTGCTAAGGTGTGACAAGGGTGACTTTTGCTCCAGTTCCCAATAAGTTCCTAATTTCCATCTGAGACCTCATCAACCTGGACTTCACTGTTCATATTGCTATCAGCATTTTGGTCACAATTATTTAACTGGTCTCTAAGAAATTCCAAACCTTCTCTCATCTTCTTGCCTTCTTTTAGGCCCTCCAAACTTTTCAAACCTCTGCCTGTTACCCAGTCCAAAGTCACTTCCACATTTTGAGGTATCTTTATAGCAATATCCCACTCCTGGTTCCAATTTTCTGTATTAGGCCATTCTTTACATTGCTTAAAGAAATACCTGAGACTGGATGATTTATAAAGAAAAGAGATTTAATTGATTCATGCTTCTGCAGGCTGTACAGGAAGCATGGCACCTGCATCTGCTCAGCTTCTTGGGAGGCCTCAACAAGCTTTTACTGATGACCAAAGGTGAAGTGGGAGCAGGCACATCACATGGAGAGAGAGACAGAGACAGAGAGAGAGAGAGAGAAGGAAGATGCCACACGGCCAGATCTCATGAGAACTTGCTCACTGCCATGAGGATAGCCCAAGTGGGTGGTGCTAAATCATTCATGAGAAACCTAACCCCATGATCCAGCCACCTCCTACTGGGCCCCACCTCCAACCTAGGGGATTATAATTCAACATGAGATTTAGAGGGGACAACATTCAAACTGTATCACTCCTTTCTCTACCTTTTGTTCTATCCCAGCCCTCAACAGAGTAAATGACGCCAACACACATCATCTAATAGGAAAGAGCAATCTAGTTTAATGAGTCCACTGATTCAAATGCTGATCTCATCCAGAAATGCTGTCACAGCCACACTGAGAAATAATGTTTCATCTGGGCACCCTTTGGCATAGCCAAGTTGACACACAGAATTAACCATCGGAACACCGCAGAAAGCATTAAGGTGAAAGTCAAACTGTGCTGAAGACTAAATGCAGTCTACAAAGAGGTTTGCTTGAACAACATAAACTTTTAAAAATGTAAATTAGTGTCAACTTTTAAAAATTTGAAGATTTGATATATGAACTCAGATTTCCAGATTTCTTCTTCTTCTTCTTCTTTTTTTTTTTCCTGAGACGAGTCTTGCTCTGTCACCCAGGCTAGAGTGCAGTGGTATGATCTCAGCTTATTGCAACCTCTGTCTCCCGGGTTCAAGCAATTCTCTTCTTCAGCCTCCCAAGTAGCTGGGATTACAGGCACCTGCCACCACTCCCGGCTAATTTTTGAAGTTTTAGTAGAGATAGGGTTTCACCATCTTGGCCAGGCTGGTCTTAAACTCCTGACCAGTGTTATTTTTATCATAGCGGTCACTGGAAGTGAATGGTAGCTGACCCATTTAGAAGGTGCTTTCCCTCTCCTTTGTGTAGGCATCTGAATTTGTGATACTGAATAAAGGGATCTGAGAATACTGACTCTTAGATTGCATATATTAAGGTGGAACTTCTGGGACAAAAGTGTGGAATATAGAGGTTGGCTCAGTTCTAGCCTCTCTGGGTATAATTTATGCAAAGGACAACTGTTGGGAATATATATCTGCAATAGATTTATTATGGATACTCTGAGAGTAACTTAGGAATTGGCGGTTTTTTCCAAAGAAAGAGTACTGGATATCCTGGGACAGGTTTGCTTTCAATATCTCTGCAGCTCAGGGTAGGAGTACAAATAAAGGCCCATGTACCACACGTTTAAATATTTTGAAGTTGTAAATATAAACTAACAAACTATTAATCAAAATAAAGTTCTATATGTTTGGACGAACGGAGGCAAGATGGTGCACTTCCGGGTTCTTCATCACCAACTTTTCCCGCGCGCGTGAAAATGCAGCCGGTGCCCGGGAAGGTGCAGACCAACCGGGCATGCGCCAGATGACGTCAATCCGAAGAGACCAAGATTTACCTGGTCGCACCTAGGGAACGCCCCCCGACACGCCCGTGCCCCGCCTATTGCCCTCCCACTCCTAGAAAAGCCGCTCCCGGCCAGCGTCCCGCACAGACTTCCCAGCCCCCACTCCTGTCGGGATGTCGGGACTGCATCAGGAACCCTGCCCGAGAGCCCCACCGGGCGACTCTGTTGGCCTCCTTTGCCGGAGGCCGACAGACCTCTCCTTATCCACCTTCCTCCACTGAAGCTAGGTGACCAAAAATAAATTTGCAGTTTTGCTCCTACCCTTGCCTGCTCGCTGGTTCTTTTGTGCCCGCTCTGGTGGTCTCAGAAAAACAAATCACTATATTCCATTGAAAGATGCACCTAAATAACATTAAACGCCAGGGTGTTTGTTCATTTGTTTGTCTGTTTTTGAGACAGGGTATTGCTCTGTCACTCAGGTTGGAACGCTGTGTCACCATCATGGCTCACTGCAGCCTGGACCTCCCAAAACTCAAGGGATCCTCCAGCTTAGCCTCCCAAGTAGCTGGGACTACAGGCCCACGGCATCATGCCAGGCTAATCTTTTGTATTTTTTGTACAGAGGAGGGGTCTCACTTTGTTCCCCAGACTGGTCTCAAGCTCCTGGACTCAAGCTATCTTTTCACTTAGCCCTTCCAAAATGCTGGGATTACAGGCAGGAGCCACTGCACTTGGCCTAAGGCCAGTTTTAAATTTAAAATTCTCAGACATCTTGGAATTCCAGACCAGAACAATGTAGCATGAATGTTAGCCTCAGGATACTTCCCTAAGTTCATCGGCATCTCTTCCTGTCCTATCTTCATCGTCTACCAGTCAAGCCTTTTGAGGAAGGAGCTGATGAAGAATCCAGTACAGGCCCTGGAAGTGGGCTATGTGTCATTTAAGCATAATATTCTTTGGTACACAGGGCAAAGCCTAGAAGCGTGTTATGAATACTAGGAGGGTACATCCCCTTGGTTGCCAGGACCCCTTGTACCACATGAAGGCATGCAACCAGGAAATAACCAGACGGGAGTCATTTCCAGTAGTGATCAGTAAACTATAGCCTGAAGGCCAAATCTAGCCCACAACTGGTTTTTATATATCCTTTGAGATAAGAGTGTTTTTTTTGTTTTTTGTTTTGAGAGGGAGTCTCGCTCTGTCACCAGGCTGGAGTGCAGTGGCGCAATCTCGGCTTACTGCAACCTCCTCCTCCCAGGTTCAAGCAATTATCCTGCCTCAGCTTCCCAAGTAGTTGGGACTACAGGCACGCGCTACCACGCCCAGCTAATTTTTGTATTTTTACTAAAGACAGGGTTTCACCCTGTTGGCCAGGATATTCTCGAACTCCTGACCTCAAATGATCTGCCCGCCTCAGCCTCCCAAAGTGCTGGGATTACAGGTGTGAGCCATTGTGCCCAGTCAAGAATGGTTTCACATTTTTAAAGAGTTGTAAAAATAAACTAACAAACAACAAAACAAAACAGAATAAACAAAAAACAATGAAGAATAGGTAACAGAGATCCCAAGTGGCCCACGAAGCCCAAAATATGTATTATCTTGCCCTTCACAGAAAAAAAATTCCCTAACCCTATATTAAGACCCATGTGAAGCTTCCCTCTTACTTGAATCTAGAGGCAATGTATGCTAGGATAACCCAGATACTTCTAAAACTATCACGAAGCCAATTCAAAGTCTATTTGTCTTCTCCAAAATCCCTCAATGATCCCGCCACCTGTCTTTTAATCCCACCTTGTGTGAACCCTTACAAACCAAAGAGGTTCTTGATGCAGTTAGGGGTAGAAACTATAAAGTAACATGTATCATCATCAACCACTGTGCTAAATTTTTATTTATCCTATTATCCTGTTCAATGCTCTTGGGCCATCTTCAATCAAGAGTAGAAATCTAAATCGTACAAATAATCCTAGTAAGACTGAAGATAATGAAAAAGACTAATATTTCTTGTTTTTGCTGAAATTAGTACCATCATCAACATCATCATTTTAGTTTAATTCGGTGATGTTGATGAAAAAGAGAATCAATCATTTTAAGAATACAGTTTCAGTTAAGTGCAAAAATGACTCTTCTTCCTTCTCGCAGCAAAGGAACAAAGGCTTTTAGCTGAATCTCAGCAAGCTGGGAGTTCAATAGCCTAGAGACCTTGGTGATTACATCCCACAGTTGCTTTTCCTCTGTGTCTCTCTAAGGAGAGAGACAGATGGTGTGTCAGGTAAAAGCAGATCCTGTGGAGATGAATATCTCTGACACTGGCTCAGAGGCAGTTTTATATGAGGCCAGTGGCCTTGAATGGAATCAAATACTTACATTAAAAGAGAAGGCAGAAGGGAGTTGCCACATGGTGAGCTGCAGCATCTTACCTCACAGCCTGACTGAGGTGCTGCGATCTGCCATTTCCTCACACCACATAAAGCAGTGCATTCCCAGAGGAAAATAGGCTCTCCTTTCTCAGGGAAAGAGGTGTCATTTTAAATCCCTGAACTGAGCTAAGAACAAAGAAACCTCAGAGAAAGTCACTCATGACCTTTGAGGTTGATCTGATTTTCTTATTCACAGCAATAAAACGGCCTTTTTTTTTTTTTTTTTATAAGCAAAGGCAAAAGCCCCGTTGTAATTGAATGGGTCAAAAGAGTAGGAGGTTGATTTTTACAGGCTTTCTTCAATAAGAAATAGCTTTATCTATTGATAATGTAGAAAACCTTGCTGCAATCCAGTAGAGAATAGGCTATAAAATTACAAAATTGGAAAACTACAGTGAGTAATATAGTAAAGGCACAAGTACTCACACCCAGGTGGGATAAGGTTTTGTCATAATTGCTTCAGATCTTTTTAATATATAAAATAAATTCAATATTACTTTCAAGTTGAATTCTATTTTTTGCCTACCTTTTCCCATAGCTTCATTAAACCTGTACATCTGATAAATTACATTAATAGATTCATAATGCTGAATTACTGTTTTAGAATAAATGTTATTTGTTCACATTTTTTTTTTAGAGGGAGTCTTGCTCTGTCGCCCGGGCTTGAGTGCAATGGTGCAATCTCGGCTCACTGCAAGCTCCGCCTCCCGGGTTCACGCCATTCTCCTGCCTCAGCCTCCCGAGTAGCTGGGACTACGGGCGCCCGCCACCACCTCGCCCGGCTAATTTTTTGTATTGTTTTTTTAATAGAGACGGAGTTTCACCGTGGTCTCGATCTCCTGACCTTGTGATCCGCCCGCCTCGGCCTCATAAAGTGCTCCACTGCGTGAGCCACCGCGCCCGCCCCATTTGTTCACATTTTTATGTATGTAGTACTGTGCTAAATTCTACTTAGTCTTATATTATTTAGAATTTGTGCATCTATGTTTGTTAGTAATGCTGGACTATAATTGTAGCCTTAAGACTGTTTATCACTGATTTAATTTTGTTACTTATTGGTATATTGAGATTTTCTATTTCTTCATTATTCAATCTGAATAAAATTGTATATGTCCAGGAAAAAAAAAATGAGTTACCTAATTTACCTCTTCCATTTTCTGAAACAGTTTGCATATAAAAGGAATTATCTTTTCCATCTAGATTTGAAGGAATTCACCTACAAAACTGCTAGAGAAATTTGTTTACAATTAATACAATTTTTTAAAGTTTTCAGTCTGTCAGTATAAAAAATATCTTGTTTTGTCAATTTTGTCATTTATATATTTTATATTTTGTACCTTATCCAAATTTTTAAATTTATTAGCAAAAATTTTTCATGGTATCTTCCATATATACTCGAAATTAAATTGTATTTAGAATATTTTTCTTCTCATATTCCTTTCAGTATTTGGGATTGCTCTCCTTTTCTCAATTATTTTTTTCACATATGTCTGTTTTATTAGTTATTCGAATAATCAGCTTTTTACGTCTGATAATTTCTTCTCCTTTATTTTTCATTTCATTAATTTCTGATTTTACCATTTTTACATTCTGTTTGTGCTTTTTTATTTTTTAGCTTTTTGACTTGAAACCTTATCCTATTTGTTTATAGTATTTTTCTTAAAACAAATGCATCACACAGTGTTTATACATACTTCCTTTGTTTAAAACTATCTTATATTTTATATTACGATTATCTGTTTATAAGTTGTTAAATGTTGCTTTGCTTTTAAATAAATTTGTTTTTAAATGTTAATTAATTTCTTATTTATTTACTTGATTTTAATAATTGACTGTTTTGTGTGATATCAACTCTTGGGAATCTATTGGAATTCTCATTATGCTCTTAAAGAATGTGGACTCAAGAGAATGTTTTATTCGTGTATGCTTGAAAATAACTTAGGCCCATTATTGTTTGATGTTAAACACTATATAAGTGCTAGCTCAAACTAATGAAATGCATTATTTATATTATTACAGTCCTACTATTTGTTTTCTGCAAGTTATCAATTTCTGAAAGCATTCTGTTAAAATCGTCCTTTGTGGGTGTATTAATGTGGAAAACAATATTGATTGATTTCCTATTGTTAAACATTCCTTTCATTCCTGAAATAAATCCTACTAGGTAATGATTATCTTCTTTATTCATTTTATTCCATTTGCTAATGATTTCTTTAGGATATTTGTTCCTATGTTCATGAGAGAGATTAACCTGTAAATTTCCATTCTTCTAATATCATTGCAATAAAATGAGTTTGAAAGCATCCTCTATTTTTTTCTTTGAAATGTATCACGTAGGATTGTTATCACTTATTTATCAGAGCCTGTAGTTTTCTTTGTGTATTTTCTTCAACTTATGAGTGTAGTTGTTACTATCATTTCAATGTCTTTAGGATTTATAGCCATGTTCTCATTTTTATTCAGTAACAAGATTTTTATGTTAAGGCACAAGTTATTTTAAAGTTATAACCTAATTTCAAATTAATTGGGAAATCTTTTCTTATTGATTTATAGTTTAATTCTACTGTTGCCTGAGAATATATTCTACACAATTTTAATGTTTTGAGAGTTTTTTAGACTCCCTTTATGGCACAGCAAATACTCCCTTTTTGGTAAAAATTCATGGCGTCTGAAAAAAAAAAAGGATTTTCTTCAGTTTCTACAAATGCCAATTTGGTCAAATTAAATCACCATGTTGTTCAAATCTTTTCTATTCTTTCAGTTGTTTTTATTTTATTTGCTTGTTCTATTAGTTACTCTGAAAAATGTGTTTAAAGCACCGACTATAAGTGTGTATCTGTCCATAGTGTCAAATTTTCCTTTATATATTTGGAATTTGTGTTTTTAGGTATGTACAAACTTTTACTTTTTTATTGACTTTTCCCTGAGTAGGATTTCTGATACAATGTTAAATAGAAGTGACGATAGCTTCATCTTTACATTCTTTCTTATCTCAAGGGCAAAGTTTTAAATATTTTGCTATTAAATCTGATGTTTGCTATAGTTATCCTATAAAATATTTTTTGTCAAATTAAGAAAGTTTCCTTCTATTCACAGTTTGCTAAGAGTTTTTTTTTTTTTATCATGAATGGATGGTAAATTGTATCATATAATTTCTGCATCTATCAAGATTATATATTTTTTGTACTTCTCTATTAATGTGGTAAAATACATGTTTTTTAAAAATATCATGCTATCCCTGATATCTAGAATAGATTCTACTTTATCATGTATGCCTTTTTAAAGGCTGTTTAATTTCATTGCTTATAATTTCTTTTGATACTTTATCTTTAATCTATATTTTTCTTTTCAGGATCTTGGTCTATAGTCTGTATTTTTCCTTTCTGGTGATATTATTGCCAGTTCTCAAATCAAGGATGTGCTGGCGCATAAATAACAGAGAGGAATTCCCCAGTTTTTAAATTCTTGGAAGAATTTTGTGAGATTGGTTTTCTTTCTTTTTTACATACTTGGGAAAATTCTCCAATGAAGCTATCTGGGACTGGAAATTTGTTTTGTTATAGTTTTTGCTTTGTTTTGTTTGAGGGTAGAGTTTCAACAATAAATTACATATCTTTTATAGATATAGAAGTATTCAGGTATATTTTTTTTGTGGTCAAATTTGGCAAGTTGTATTTATCAAGGAATTTGTTTATTGTATCTATATCTTTGTACATAGAAATGTGTTAAATCTTTATGACTGTAAATTTATCTATTTTTTATTTTAATCTTATTAATTTTTGCCTATATATTTTGAAACTCTACTATTGGGTATGTTAACATTTAAATTGTTGTAACTTATTGATTAATGTACCCATTGGTCTTATAAAATGTTGGTCATTATCTCTAGTAATGTTTTTGTCTTTAAAAATGTACTTTGTATTGCATTAGTACTGTCACAACAACTTTTTTTGGTTAGTCTGTACATGGTATGTCTTTTTTCTTTTTGGAAACTAAGTCCTTGTATTTAAAGTGTTCATTTTGTAAGCAGCATATAGCTATTGGGGCTTTTCAATCTACTCTAAAAATGTTGTCTTTTAATACAAGTATCTAGCCTATTTACATTTAATGTAATTATTGATGTTCACATTTATTTACACAATTACTTTTTGTTCCATTTAACACATTTATGCTCCTTTTTTCTTTCTTGCTTTATTTTTTGATTAATCAAAAAAAATTTATTATTCTATTACTTTCCTCCCAATAAGTGGTTAGTGATATGGTTTGGCTCTATGTCCCCATCCAAATCTCATCTTGAATTGTAATCCCCACATGCTGAGGGAGGGTCCTGGTAGGAGGTGATTGGATCATGGAGGCAGTTTCCTCCATGTTGTTCTTGTGACAGTGAGGGAATTCTCATGAGATCTGATGGTTTAAAATTGGCAGTTGCCCTTGCATACACTCTCTCTCTCTCCTGCTGCCATGTAAAACATGGCTTACTTCCCCTTCACCTTCCACCATGATTGTAAGTTTCCTGAGGTTTCTCCAGCCATGTGGAACAGTAAGTTGATTGAATCTCTTTTCTTTATAACTTACCCAGCTTTAGGTAGCATCTTTATAGCAGTGTGAAAATGGATTAATACAGTTAGTTATATATTTTTCTCATCCTTTTAGTAGTTACACTAGAGATCACTGTGTACATACTTAACTCATTATAGGTTAATACAGTGTATTACTTTTTACTACTTCTCCAGTACTGCTAGAATCCTAGAACATGATAACTTTATTCATCCTTCTCTTGCCTTTTGCATTACATTTTTTATGAATTTTAATTCTAGGTTTTTTTTGTTTTTGTTTTTGTTTTTGTTTTTGTTTTTTTGAGAAGGAGTCTCGCTCTGTCGCCAGGGCTGGAGTGCAGTGGTACGGAGTTTGGCTCACTGCAAACTCCGCCTCCTGGGTTCACACCATTCTCCTGTGTCAGCCTCCTGAGTAGCTGGGACTACAGGCGCCCTCCACCACGCCCAGCTAATTTTTTGTATTTTTAGTAGAGACGGGGTTTCACCATGTTAGCCAGGATGGTCTCGATCTCCTGACCTCGTGATCCACCCGCCTCGGCCTCCCAAAGTGCTGGGATTACAGGCGTGAGCCACCACACCCGGCCAACTCTAGGTATTTTTAAATTCCACGCAAAATTACTGTTTTTGTGTAACGTGAATAGTTATTGAAATTTAACCATGTATTTTTTCTTATTAGTATTCTTTTTTCCTTTCTGTATTTCTATATCCTTGTATTATTTCTTGTAGTGGATACTGCTGGTGACAAATTCTTTCTCTTTTTTTCCTCTTACAATATATTTATTTCTCTTTCATTTTGAAGAAAAATTCTGCTGGGTATAGAGTGTAGGTTCCACTGATTTTCCTGAGGCACTTTAAAGTTGTCATATCATTGCCTTCTACATTTCATTCTTTCCATTCAGAGGTCAGTCATGAATCTTTTTGTTGCTTCTTTAAGATGACATTACTCTTTTCCCTGTCTCATTTAAAAATCTTTTTTTGAGATTTGTTTTTTAACAATTTTAACATAATGTGCCTAGTTGTGTGGTTATGGGATTTTTTTCTTTGTATTTTTTTATTTTTTATTATTTATTTGTATTTTTGTATTTTTAAGTTTTGTTTGTAGTCTGTAAATCTTCTTCAATCTTTGGATTAATGTCTTACTCCAGTTTGGGAAAATTCTTGGCACTATTCATTACCTCTTCATTTTTTTCTCTGTGTTTCAAACAAAAAGTATCTATATCTTTACCTTATTCATATTTTCTTCTATTTTATTTTACATAATGCTGAATATTTTAAGGTCTTTATCTCTTAACTCCAACATTTGCATAGCCTATAGATCTGCTGTTTCCTCCCTCTTGAGTTTTTTGTTTTATGGTCTGTGTCTTGGCATGCCTGTTTTTTACTTTTTACTTTTATTTAAGGTAATGCTATATATTATATATGAAGAAAAGGCAGAACCTCTGCATAATGTCACCTTCCTTCAGAGTAATTTTAATTTTCTTCTAGTTGGCAGATACACTACAAGCAGATCACTATGATCCAATTGGAATTTCACAGCTTCAGGGTTGTCTTTCAAGTTTTTTGATAGTTTGTCTATTCTCAGTTTGCCTTTATGTCTCGAACATAATCCTTCAATCATCCCAACTAGAAGCCTTGAATATATTCCAATTGGCTTTTTCTCTGGCTGACTCTTCATTCCTGTTTTTCTCTCCCTGTCTTAGCTCAACCTGCTGTAACAAAATACCATACACTGGATGGCTTAAGCAAGAACACTTATTTTATCAATGTTCTGGGGCCTGGAATCTGAGACCAGAGTGTCAGCATAGTCAGGTTCTGGTGAGGCCTCTCTTTCTGGCTTACAGATGGTCATCTTCTTGCTATGTCTTAAATGGCAGTTCCTTAGTGCTTGCATGTGGACAGCGATTGCTCTGTTTCTTTTCTTATAAAGCTACTAATCTCATCATGAGGGCTCAACCTCATCATCTAATCTCATTCTAACTACCTCTCAAAGGCCCAGTCTCCAAATACCATCTTATTGAAGGTTGGCACTGCAACATATAAATTTGAGGGAGGTATAACATTCAGTTGATAACATGCCCAACCCAGTGAGACTGCCAGAATGTCTGCTTAGCATTTTAGTCTTTGAGTAGCTATGTTGTGCTTGGCCTTTTTCCCTATACACTCGAAAGTTAAGTATATCAAACGCTTCAGTGGAAATCATGTGTAGATGTTGGGTTTCCTTCTCTAAAGTTTTTTTATTCGTTGTCATGATTCTTCACATTATAGCTGCTTTAGTTGCTGCCTGGTGATTTCAACATCTGTGTTGTCTGTTTTATTCAGCTTTTATAGTTATTTTCAGCAGGAGTTTAGTCTGATATAAACTAATCCTTTTAATCTAGAAGCAGTAGTACACTCTTTGTTTTCAAAATTGCATAGGTGAGGAGTACATAAATGCAAGACAGAAATTGTTTCTAGTAATAAGATTATATAATTAGGAGAACTTCTTTTGTGTTCTCTAGGAATTTATAATGCAGATAGCATTGATGTCTCTCTCATTTACTTCTTTTACTTCTGGTTTGCAAATTAATTTTATTAGGGTACTATTTGACCAGCAAAATTCTACGTGCCAAAACTGTACATTTACGCTTTGAATCTATTTTGGTTAATGTCATGTAAATAAAAAAGGGGGGTCAAAAATAAGTTTGTACTAAAATGGCAAAGGATGTCTTTGGTACATTCACCTTATGTAGCTATTATGAAACAAGAAATAATTTGAAAGTAAGTCAGCTATGAGTTCTTGGAAGCAAAAGTCTTATAGTACTTAGTACTTTCCTGTTTCTACAACATTCAAGGTTGTACTAAGATAGATGATAGATAGATTAGATAGATAGATAGATAGATAGATAGATAGATAGATAGATAGAGAGATATTAGATGATAGAATTTAAAGAGAAATATAAAATGGAAGCATAAAAGGAATATTTAAATTTCTACTCATTATTCCATCAAGAACGGAAGTTTACAAAATTGTAAAGATAATGTCTTTATTTGCCAATTAATAAGCATATTAATTTTATGTCAGATCACTCAATATAGTCGCAGAGAGTTTGAACATATATGTCCAATTCAAATATTCAATCTATAAGGAATGGGCCATGATGCTTATTACTGTTTCATGTCACTTTCATGTGTTTACTGTGCTATTTCTCACCAGGTTTCAACAAACTATTGTCACCTACATAGCATTAAGATAATTTCTCATTGAAGATAAGTAGCAACAGGAAAGCTACTTAGTATGTGGCTTGTGGCTTACATAGATTAATCCATTCCCTGTAAGTATTATCTTGTTCTCTTTTTAACAATTGGGAAACGAGGACAAAGATTAACTCTGTAGAGGAGAAAGAACAGCAGTCGTTTAAAGAAGAAATATGCATGGGTAATCATCCCACTTACAGGATGTACTTCCTAAGCCCAAACTAAACCAAACCATCAAAGCAAAGCAACTAACCAGGTAAATAAATTAAATAACTCAAGTTTAAAAGGTTATACTTTTTTTAACTCTTGACAGGGAGAAACTGGAAAAAATGTTATTTAAAGATACAGACTACTTCTGCTTTCTAAGGTATGGAAACTGGAACTTTCTGGAGATAATTACCTTACTTGGGGGAAGGAATATGTGAAGAAGCTACTAGAAAGATCAAGTATCTATTTACTGTTTTGGGGGAAAGCTTTTTATCTACAGTATAATAACCCAAATACTGATGCTTTGGGTTGAGAAATTAAAATTCTGGTTAGTAATATAAATAGGATTAATTTTTAATAGATCTTTGTCATTCCAGATTATGTTAGTATGATTTATGCTTATATGATATTGCTGGATTTTGGTAGATATGCATGCTACTACCTAAACTGTTGCACACAGGAGGTAAGGAAAAGATCTCAGAAAGAATTAGATGGTTGCATAGGCCTGGTCATAATCTCATGCTGGAGAACAACCTTTGATATAGAAATATATTTTGTTCAATTTGACGGAAGGACTGAAGTCTTCCAGATGGTGTTATTCAAGCTTGAATGACCTGGACTCTGAAAAGTGTAATGATGCTGAATAAACATATTTGAGATATATACTGATGATAATTATAAAAATATCCTATGGTCCAATATATTTTGGATACGAAAGGGCAAAGAGCATATCACTGTGTGTCAAGTTGGAATTGCCTCTCAAGGGAAATGGCATTCCCAAGAAAAATTATCCCAGAAAATAGTCAATCCTGAATAAAAATGACTGCAGGAGGTGGGGCTTTGACTGGAGGAGGGGGAAAACGATTTTATTTCTGGAATTCAAGGAATTGGAGCTAGGATTCTGGAGAAGGGAGTATAATTATTGGATCTTCCACTGGGGAAAGCAGTCTGAACCCCATCACAGTCACAGTCCAGAGATTAAATAGCCTGGCAGATCTATGAAAGAGTGAGATCACAGGTAGCTAGACAAGAAGTTGCCTACTAGGGGATCAGTAATGAGGATCTTAGGACCATGGTCTCTTTCTAACAGCAGCATATCTATGTTTAAGTTCTCTGTATTATAATTTCCTCCAATTATCATCAAAAATCCTCTAATTCACCTCTTAATAAAAGGGTTTCCATTCATGGTCTGTCTGAAATGGTGCTGAGAGCAGCAACAGCCTAAGCAAAGTTTTCAGGTTAGTAAGAAGCGATGTGCTACTGGAGGGACAGACAACAACCTGGATGGAGCGGCAACAACTTACCACTCCCAGGGAGGTTCCAGAAGTTCTTGACAAGGGTGGGCCTGTTAACCACAGCTCTTCCAGCATAGAGGTGTCGTGGAGACCCCTGACAGTGACTTTGGTATGAAAGTACAGAGGGACCTCACAGTCCTCACAGACTGGGGAATCCTCAGACATCGGAAGAACACAACAGAAAAGTTTTCATGGTTAAAATAGCCCACTACAGAGTGAACATTAAAACTCCATGCTTTTTATTTGTTTGTGAGACTTTTGCGAGTTTTTATCGCTATAGAGTCTTTTTTGCAACACTGATCAATTTTCATTTTAAATTAAGAGTGTTTTTCAGATTTACATTCTGATTAGGCTAATGCTATAGTCAAAGATGCTTCCTCTCTTTGAAATTGTATTTCACTTACTCGACTAATTATGATGAATAGCAAAAGTTATTAGCTGTTAGTCTTTGCACGAGTTGACTTTAATGGACTAATACACACACGTATACTTTTGACTAACACTAATTTTGCATGCTTATTTAAGCCAGTGTTTTTCAAAATTCCAAGAACTTAGGATTGTATCGAAATAACACAAGGTACACATTAAGAATACAGATTCCTGGGTCATAACCCCCAAATTCTGATTTAGAAGGGCTAGTCTAGGGCTCAGAAATTTGCAATTCAATATCTCTTTTGTGTTTATTATGTCAATAATGTTTGAGAATCACTGCCAGAGGCTTCTCCATATGTTGTACATTTATCACTTTAAAAATTCCCTTAAAAAGTGAGCTTCTTCACTCACTGTAGATGCTCAGAACTAAAACACTGGAGGGTTCTTTTTTAATGTAAATACAAAATCAAAACCGGATAAAATGCAAGCAGAATCAGATTTTTTACCAGTGCAGTAAAACTACTTGAATTCCTATTGAAATACTGGTTATTGTGAAGTTTTAGCCCCTTTTTTATGGCATTGTAATATCACTTGAGATAAAGACTTAAGTAGCTTCTGCCGATCCCCATGCTCCTATCACTGGCTCAGATCTTCTGCCACTGTGCCATCTTTGAAACAGCTTCCAAAGAGGTGAAATTATTGTGCAAATCCCAAGAACTGAGGCTTCTTTATCCTTTCTGCTTCTCTGATCCACTGGCCACATTAGATGTACTCACACCATGGGATGATAGTTTTTCTCTTAGAACTAGAATTTCCAGCCAGTCATGAACATTTATTACATATATTTTTTGAGACGGGGTCTTACCCACTCTGTCACCCAGGCTGGAGTACAGTGGTGTGAACATGGCTTACTGTAGCCTTTGAACTCCTAGGCTCAAGCAATCCTCCCACGTCAATCTCCCGAATAGCTGGGACTACAGGCCCATGCCACTATGCCCAACCAATTTATTTTTATTTTTATTTTTTGTAGAGATGGGGTCTCATTATGTTGCCAAGGCTGGTCTTAAACTCCTGGGCTCAAGCAATCCTGTCTTGGCCTCCCAAAGTTACAGGCATGAGCCACTGCACTCAGCCCAATAACACTTACTAATTACTAATTATCACTCTTATTTTACTGTGATGTTTGACTCACACCTGTTATCACACTAGATTCACATTATCACTCTTATATATTTTTCTAAATTCTCAGTACACATTCTGTGTTAGTACCTTTCAGATGGCATCTACCATGACTTAGCCTGACTTCATTATTTATGTCCACATCCTTTTTCTTCCTCCTTCCTTCCTTTGCTGATTCTTTCTTCCTCCCTCCCTCCCCTATTTCCTCCTGTCACTTTTCTTTTTCCTTTTATTTCCTTTCTCTTTTCCTTAGAGGATCCTCTGAGGAGCCATACAAACTTTCTTAAGACTGCCCAGAATTTGTCCTTCAGAGCATTAACTCCTGGCACTTCTGCATTTGCATATGTGGGCATTGAATGTGGAAAGTGAGAGGCACAGGGTGGGGGTGTGAGCCAAGTCACTGTCAAAACGCACATGCATGAAGCTGGTCAAAGTCCTCACAGAGTAGCTGCAGTAATTGGAATAAGAGACAAATGAGGCTGAGAGAGTTTGAAGTGCTGCACGAGAGATGTCTGAAACAGATGGCTTTGAAAAGATGAATAAGAGTTGACAGGTAGACAAATCATAGAAAGCTGGGTAGAGACACTGACATATGGAAAGATACCAACGCATGGAACGTGTTGTGTACAGGGATCCATAGGCGGCTCTATTTTGGCAGAATAAAAATTTAAGGAGGTCATAACAAGAGAAGAGGCTAAAGGGATGACAAAGAAGCTCCTATACATTTCTAGATTTCTTTGTAACCCTTTATGGACTTGAAAACTGTTGTGTTATTTGTTTAATTTTATGTATACTAGAGTTTATTTTATTATTTGTTTAATTTTATGAGACATTTTATGTCCTATAAAGGCGAGAACATGCCCATCTTCTTCTCCACTCTATTTGGCATAAGGTAGGCTTTTTGAATGAAGAAGGGTAGAGATTGCTAAGGGCCTTTCACATTATTCTAGGATTCTAGGAATCTTTCACTCTCTAAGCTGCTTGAGGACAAGTGTCACATCTAACCCTTCTTCTCCCTGCCTCATGAAGAGCTTTCCATGTAGTAAGTACGCAGAGACTGTTTACTGAAAGAATATGAAGTTATTTAATTACCGAATTACTTGGATTTACTGGAAAGTTATGGAAAGAGTAGGCATGCCAAGACAATCCTAAGTCAAAAGAACAAAGCTGGAGGCATCATGCTACCTGACTTCAAACAATACTACAAGGCTACAGTAACCAAAACAGCATGGTACTGGTACCAAAACAGAGATATAGACCAATGGAACAGAACAGAGTCCTCAGAAATAATACCACACATCTACAGCCATCTGATCTTTGACAAACCTGAGAGAAACAAGAAATGGGGAAAGAATTCCCTATTTAATAAATGGTGCTGGGAAAATTGGCTAGCCATAAGTAGAAAGCTGAAACTGGATCCTTTCCTTACTCCTTATACGAAAATTAATTCAAGATGGATTAGAGACTTAAATGTTAGACCTAATACCATAAAAACCCTAGAAGAAAACCTAGGTGGTACCATTCAGGACATAGGCATGGGCAAGGACTTCATGTCTAAAACACCAAAAGCAATGGCAGCAAAAGCCAAAATTGACAAATGGGATATGATTAAACTAAAGAGCTTCTGCACAGCAAAAGAAACTACCATCAGAGTGAACAGGCAACCTACAGAATGGGAGAAAATTTTTGCAATCTACTCATCTGACAAAGGGCTAATATCCAGAATCTACAAAGAACTCAAACAAATTTACAAGAAAAAAACAAACAACCCCATCAAAAAGCAGGCAAAGGATATGAACAGACATTTCTCAAAAGAAGACATTCATACAGCCAACAGACACATGAAAAAATGCTCATCATCACTCGCCATCAGAGAAATGCAAATCAAAACCACAATGAGATACCATCTCACACCAGTTAGAATGGCAATCATTAAAAAGTCAGGAAACAACAGGTGCTGGAGAGGATGTGGAGAAATAGGAACACTTTTACACTGTTGGTGGGATTGTAAACTAGTTCAACCATTATGGAAAACAGTATGGCGATTCCTCAAGGATCTAGATCTAGATGTACCATATGACCCAGCCATCCCACTACTGGGTATATACCCAAAGGATCATAAATCATGCTGCTATAAAGACACATGCACACGTATGTTTATTGCGGCACTATTCACAATAGCAAAGTCTTGGAATCAACCCAAATGTCCATCTGTGACAGACTGGATTAAGAAAATGTGGCACATATACACCATGGAATATTATGCAGCCATAAAAAAGGATGAGTTTGCGTCCTTTGTAGGGACATGGATGCAGCTGGAAACCATCATTCTTAGCAAACTATCACAAGAACAGAAAATCAAACACCGCAGGTTCTAACTCATAGGTGGGAACTGAACAATGAGATCACTTGGACTCGGGAAGGGGAACATCACACACCGGGGCCTATCATGGGCGGGGAGGGGGGAGGGATTGCATTGGGAGTTATACCTGATATAAATGACGAATTGATGGGTGCTGACGAGTTGATGGGTGCAGCACACCAACATGGCACATGTATACATATGTAACAAACCTGCACGTTATGCGCATGTACCCTAGAACTTAAAGTATAATAATAAAATTAATTAATTAATTAATTAATTAACAAATTACAGTTGCATAAAAAAAAAAGAAAGAGTAGGCATGCTAGGAGAGGCTGCTGCCTTGTAAAAGAAATGTCAAGGAAGTGTGATTTGAATAATCTGAAGGAAGAGTGAGGAGCTTTTTGACATCTCTCTATTTTTCAAACTAACTGAACTAATCAAATAACTCGTAACACTTAAACTAATTTATGCTGTTAGACCTAGCCTCAGAGTGTCTCTTCTAGACTCTGGCCTATGAATTTTCCAAGACATCGGCATAAGCACTTGCTATTACTCTGTGTGTGTGTGTGCGTGTGTGTGTGTGTGCAATAATGAACAGTTATCAAAACGTGAAGATGTTAGTGTGGTTTTAGAATATCATTGCATTTAGAAACATGAATTGCTCATTGACATCTGCTTTTGGATATAGTGTACTCAATATAAATGTGGAGAAGTGAATATGTGTGAGTCCGACAAATTAATAATTCTTGTGTTAAAGCCACCAGACATTTCCAGCTGCATAGTTACAGCTGTGACATTCCTCTCAAACACCCAAAGAAAGCATGAGGTCAGAATAAAATAAGTGATTCCATTTCCGTTTATTTTTTCTTCTTAAAATCTCATTTAGCAGTTTCAATGCATAGATCTAGCCTAGAAAACACACAAAATATGAAGATAAAAATCTGTGAGTGATTCCATTTAGGTGCTTGAGATTTGGCCAAGTTTTTACATGGTTACACCTATCAGTTGTTCTCTGTAGTTATCTTTCTTTTCCCAAAAATAGTTTGCAATGTATTGTTTAAATATGACTTGATAATTTTAATAAAATAAGCAACATCTGGAAGAAAATATGGAAGAACTCTTGCTAACTATATTAAACTGCTAACTAAATATGTACTAGCGCAATCTGAGGCCAAATGGTACCTTAAAGACCATGTACAGTGTATGGCTTATCTAGGAGCTGATGACCTATGGACCTAAATCTGACCTACAGATGGGTTTTCTTTGGCCTACACTTGATTTTGACTCCAAAAAATTGAATTTGCAGCCATTTAAAACTCAAGACGTTTCTCACAAGTGTCTAGACTTGCAACTTTTCTTCTTCTGTGACAATATTCAGACTTTATCTCCATGAGGTAACCATAACCTGGAGCTGGCAACCATTGCCCTTTAGAGAGATAGGCCCTACCTCTCTGCATGGTGTTCTACCTACCCACTGTAAAAATTTAGGTTTCTGGCCTGACCTCTGCATGCATTTGAATTTCTGGCTTCTGCGTTTATGTAATACTAAGGGATATTTTAGTTCTCACGTCTTAAGTCTCTGAAGTTGAGTAATATATGCTGTACTTTTATCTGGCTGACATGGATAATTTTTCTTCAGGATGGCATTATCTGACAATATAAATATTATAAGTTGTTTAACATGTTACAGTCTTAAGCTAATTAGGGATTTACTTCTAGCTAATGAAATATGCTTATAGCAGTTTAACATTATCTTGTTAGTACAGATTGCAAATGCCTAATTCTTTTTTTAAGAATTTCTTTGAAGTCAACTCAAACATATAGGCATTAGATCAGGAAAAGCCTCATCCAACAATATGGGATATATACAGACATATCGAATATTTTGTAATTTCAGATTAATTTTTGGTATGAATGTTTTTCAAACTATAATACACAAGTTGAATTAGGATTCAGTTTAGAATGGCAGTGAACATTCTTTTGTATAATTGGGACTCCAATGTTCACTGACAATCTAATTTGGCCTACTTGACTGAATATTTATTTAGCAAATGCTTATCATATCTCAAAATCTTTGTACAAAGGGCAATTAGGAAATATAAAGGTGAATGAAACATGGTCTGTGCCCTCCAAACAATTTACATTCTAGTCAGGGATACAAATACATAAATAATTCAAGGGAGCAGAGCAGCGGAGTGCTAAATAGATGGTGGGTGGAAGTGAACAGTCTCAAGGTTGGAACTGGGGTAAAGGGGTGTGTGTGAGGACTGGAGGGTTATTTTAACATTCTCGTTAGTGACCTGGATGGTATTAAGAGAATCCATCCAGAATTGTAGACCAAATGGATGCTGAATGCTGCCCAATAAAAAGAAGTAAATTTTAAGACCAGTCTTGTCAGTAAGACAATCTCTTCATCAGTTTATATAACTTCCTAAAAATGCCACTTGAGAGAGTTAAAGGTTGGCCTCAAAAAAGTTAGAATACTAGTGTAGAGAAAGAGAGATTAACTACATCCTGCCTTTCTGTTTGGAGTTTTGACTTGTTTTTCATAAGTTGGTGTACATAATCCAGGCTGGTGTGGATTTGATGGTGGTCATAATATTTGCAAAGAAGACAGTTAATGTCCTCTCACATAGGTCTATACACACTGAAATACTTGGTCTATTAAGTCACTGTTCTATAAAGAGTTTATTCTACAGGTAAAATCAGACAGATTCACTGTTTGATATCACAGATTTTTTTAAATGACAATAACTGTTGGGACTGAAGCTTTCCCTTTTCAAATTCTTTTGCCAATTCTTTTTAGGTCATCTGGTGACGTTAGGAGATCTCTCCAAGTGACTGATACTCATTCAGTACTTCAAGAGAAGGAGGTAGGAATTAAGAGAGGTGTGGAGTGTCACTGATAAATGTGGTAGAGTGTATGCTTCATATTGCTGTGCTGCTATAAAATATCATTTCTAATTATACATTATTAATGTGCTCTCAGTAATACCAGCTGGCCAAACACAGACAGAAAAGTGGATACTATTATCTCATATTGATAACTTATACTCATTTGGTATTAATAATTTGTTGAACCCATCTTTTCTATCTGCATAAATGCCTCCATTTGCCCTACCTACCTGATTATTTGTGTTTTATCAACAGTGCTTGGAGCAATTATTTCTTTTTCTTTTTCCTCCTCTTTCCTATTTTTCATTTTTGGCCCTTTCCTAAACACAGTCAGTGAACTATTCATCCAAGTCAACATTTATTGAGCATAATTAAAGCAAAGCACTAGAATAGATACCATACAGGACACGGTGACAAACACGACTCAGTCCCTACCCACAATACGTCTATAGTGTGGGAGTAGAGGAGGTAGGAGGAGGAGGGGACAGTACTTTGTTAAGAACCTGTAATGTTATCTCTTTTAAGCCTCACAAAAGTCATTAAGTTTGTCTGCATATTTATAAGGGTGATGACAGAGAGATCAAATAAATTACCTCAGCTCGAAAATGATGCACGTCCCCCCCTACACACACCCTCAATCTAGAAGCTTTTGTTTGTGCCTTTTTAATTGCACTGGTTCATTTTTGCCTTCTAATATAGTTACCTGTGTACATCTGTGAGACACATTTTCATAACTCTAGCTCCTGGCCTAAGGTCTGGCTCATAATAACCATTCAGTGAGTTATTTATTGAATTAGTTGAGTTTTCTTGACTAAAACCAGAATAGTGGTGGGGGACTAATACGTGCTGTTCAAAAGCTCTGATACGACGTTTGCTCACCACAGGGTCGGAGCACTTCCACGGAGGAGAGAGCATACCCTTTCTTTAATCACCAAGCAGTTTCCCAGGTCATCAGTTTTCCTCAAGTAAATAAGAAAAGCTCAGGTTACTTCAGCTTCCACTCACTTACTGGTGAAACTCAATGCTCCGAGTGTGCAAGTGTATGTCACTTGAGGAAAACCTAATGTGAAAACAGCTGAATATTAAAAAGGCTTTTTAAAAATGGAAATGTCATGAGTTGGATTTTTAGTGCATTACAGGTAGCCCATTAGCGCCACTGCTTGTCTGTGCCGTGCTCAGCGTAGGGGTAATATGGTAAGACAGACCAGCGAATCTGTGACTCTGGAGACGCAATATGAGAAGTGGTTACGTTCTTAGCAGCCTCCTTGGGGTCCCCACTGGCATTCTGACTCCCCCGTTTCACCTCAGCTCAGGATTTTGATACACTCTGTTGACTAA
Source organism: Piliocolobus tephrosceles (assembly GCF_002776525.5). Lineage (NCBI taxonomy): Eukaryota > Metazoa > Chordata > Mammalia > Primates > Cercopithecidae > Piliocolobus > Piliocolobus tephrosceles. The sequence continues at coordinate 188,792,418 of NC_045435.1, read as the reverse complement.
GCACATTCTCAGTACCATAAACTTTAGCAAATTTGCATTTCATCTCGGAAATCCTGTGAAAAATGAACCAATGCCTACACTTTGTTTGAGAATCATATTGCACCCAAACTACTCAGAGACTTCTTCCCACTGTCTTTCAGAAAATCTCCAGAGTCTTCTCTGTTCCCCTTCTCCCGGACCCCTTACTCCCACTTGTACCTCACTCTCCTTAAAAGAGTAGAAGTGGTGCAGACATGAAGGGATCAAGATCAGGATCATGTATCAGGTCCTGTGCTAACCAAAATCATCTTTCTCTTTCTCCCTCAACGGCTCTCTCTCTCTCTTTCTCTCTCTCTCTCTCTGTGTGTGTGTGTGTGTGTGTGTGTGTGTGTGTGTATTTTCCCTCTTGGTAGGCTCTCTCTCTTCATCTATGAAGCTATCAAGGTAAGACAGGCCTTGGATTCATCCCATGTGAGTCTCTCCCAGGCCCTCTTAGCACAGAGTGCTCCTATTAGGCCAGCTGATGTGGCCTGCTAAGGGCTGGGAGTGACAGTGGTCTGCCCCAGGTATAAACAATAAAGATGTGAATTATCTGTAAATAACTTAAAAGCAATAACAGTACAACTAAAACTCTGTTTATTATCAGCATGCACCAATAATTCTAAACGATATCTGTGATCAAACACTCCTTCTGTCCTGGAAGGGGCAGACTGACTGTTCCCTGTGCCCTGCCCTCCGTACACTCTGGCCAGCCCTACTGTGGAACATAGAGAGAAATTCCTTTCTTTGGTTTGCTTTTCTCAGACTTGACTTTCCTCCCCATGGAGGAATGGTAAGCACAGTGAACTGAAGTCAGAACAAAATGTGGTCCTCAGACCATTATCAGCAGCGCCTCTTACTTAGATCTATTAAGCTGTCAGTTTAAAGACAGACAGATGAAGCAATATACTTTTTATAAATTTGAAGTTATTTTTCTCAGAAACTTTATTATATAAAGTTTAGGAAAATAATTTGAAGAATGAAATTATATTCTCCAAATTATATTCATAAACTTTATACAAGGTATTGTAATGACTAAATTGTTTTTTTGTTTTTGTTTTTGTTTTTGTTTTGCTGTTTTTTTTTTGTTGTTGTTGTTGTTTTTAAGACAGGGTCTCGCTCTGTCATCCAGACTAGAGTGCAGGGCATACAATCATAGCTCATGGCAGCTGCAACCTGCTGGCCTCAAGGGATCCTCCTGCCTTAGCCTCCCGAGTACCTCGGACTACAAGCGTGCACCACCACACCCGGTTAATTTTTTATTTCTTTGTACAGACAGGGGTCTCAATATGTTGCCCAGGCTGGTCTCAAACTTCTGGCCTCCAGTGATCCACTTGCCTTGGCTTCACAAAGCTCTGAGATTACAGGCATGAGCCACCATGCCCAGCCTGACTGTTCATATTAATTAACAGTTTGCTTTTTAAAAAGCAAACAAATTTCCCCATCATTTGCATGTTATTAATTTTTTCATCAAATTAACAGTTTTAATTATTCCTACCATGTTGCATTATATTCCTCGAAAATGGTTCAAAAGTGGGTCATTAAAGCACTAAAGTAGTTAATATAAAAAGTAATACAGCGGATGGCTCTGTCTCTGCGAAAAAAAATTATGTACTTTTAATTAGCCAGGCATGGTGGCACATGCCGATAGCCCCAGCTACTCAGCAGGCTGAGGTGGGAGACTCCCTTGAGCCCAGGAGTTCAAGCCTGCAGTGAGCTATGATCATGCCACTGCACTCCAGCCTGTATAACAGAGCTAGACCTGGTCCCTAAAAATAATAATAATAATAAGACAAATACAAGTCTAATGTATGGAAGGTGTGATGATTTTCCATAAGCATCTGGAAATGGGAACTACACATAGAAAGTAAAGAGTGAATATCTAAAAATCAGATATTACTGGACAAGTGATCCATCTGCTTCCCAGTTTGGTTGTCTATGTCATGTCATATAATGCATGGAGCAATGAGATTGTCACATCATTCCAAAACAAAGGACAGCAGCCTCCCTGATAAACCAATCACAATATTTTGGAAGAAGCAAAAAAATAAATGTTTCAAATAGAAAAGTGATTAATTTCTTATTAAAATGAGAAATGAGACAATATGACTCATGCATCTAAACTACTCAGGCATCAAAATAAGTAATTGTCATTACATAGAACAAAAATAGGCATAAGTCACTCTATTTCCAAGAAGTCTATAAAACCAGAAACAAAGTCATTGATAATATTTTATTTGGAGAGAAAGAAGAATGAATTATTGGCAAACTTATCAAATGGCACTTTTTGATGTGACATTCTGCCAAAGGCATAGGATATGACTGAGCAATCAGCATCCCACGAGTATGTTGCCCTTTACAGTGAGATCAAAGCATTTTTTAATGCGGAGTGTGGATCAGCTGTTGGCAAATGTACTTTGAATAAGAAAAAGTGCCCAATGACTTCTTATTTTGCTTATCCTTAAAAACACACACTATGGGAGAGAGATTTCTCATTTAGATAACACCTGTTTTTGTGAGCCAAGAGGTAGACTGGAAATGGCACATTGGGGTCAGAACCAAAGGTGCACCAGCTATGTGTGCTGTAAGGAAGGGCTTTACCACAAGGATAATGGGGGCTGCTCTTGAATGCCAGTCCACACACTGTTTATTCTCAGAGAGCAGGTCACCAACTGGAAGTCACCAATATACCTTCTGATCTTAATTTAGTGTTGAAAGAAATCATAAAACCTATGACTCTAATTCAATTGTAGAACCTGAGTGTACGCCTTTTCAGCCTGCTGTTCAAAGAAATAAGTAGCAAGTACAAGACTGTCACAATATGTAAGTTGGCTAACTGCTGAGGGAAAAGGTGCTTGCAGTGAGTGGTTGAACACAGGATGAAATGAGACATTTTTTTCATGGCACTGCTAAAGTCAGCAAAGACCATCTCTACGATTTTAAGGGGCTTACTCAAATGAGGTGTTTCAACATTATAGTCAATATCTGAATAGTTTGAATCTATCATCCTAAAGATAAAACATAATGTTTAATGTTTAGGAAAATACATCAAAACATATTCAAAAGACTGAATTATGGAGAAGTCAGCTTTTTCATCAATAATTTGGATCTTTCTCAGAATTTGATGATTTTTTTCCTTCCATCAGAAAGATCAATAACCAACTGAGCACCTTTTAAAAATGCATACAAATGTCACAGCAAAATGTAAATAAAAATTAAAGCAACTGAAAAGTGGATAATTAATCCATTTCCTGCTTTCTCCCAAGTTAAAATATCCACCTTTCAGCTTGGACATGATAATCCAAATTAGTATGTGAAAGAATGTTGAGTAACCTTCAGTGAAATCTCTCTCCATCTTTCCTGGCTCTTCAGTGATCTCAATGTCTATAATTACCTGACAAGTCACCAGCACTTTGGGTACTGCACTTTCTCCCATTTCTGATGACTTATAGTTGCACGTTAGAATTTTCTTTTCTTTTCTTTTCTTTTCTTGAGACAGTGTCACTCTCTCACCCACACTAGAATGCAGTGGCGCAATCTTGGCTCACTGTAGCCTCAACCTCCCGGGTTCAACCGACTCTCATGCCCCAGCCTTGGCTAGGACTACAGGTATGCACTATGGTGCTTGGATAATTTTTGTATTTTTTTTTTTTTTTTTTTAGTATAGATGCGGTTTTGCCATGTTGCCCAAGGCTGGTCTTGAACTCTTGAGCTCAGCTTCCCAAAGTGCTGGGATTACAAGCATGAGCCAACAGGCCTGCCCACATTAAGATTTTCTATTTTCATGTTGTAAAAGATTAAAATAAACCAAGTGGATGTGAAATGTGACTGGCAGTTCAGGGTATATTCATTAGGGAGTCTGGTAGTCAAGTATCAACACTTTGGGGAAAGAAAACTATATTGTCTATTAAACCTATATGAAACAATAATTACTAACATTTAAATGTTGTACATTATGTTTACCTTATATAAAAGATGTTTATACAGTGCTACGTATGCACTGAAAACCACAAAAAGTTTGCTGCTGCTAAAAAAAAAAAAAAGCTATAGATTCATTCTATTTCAAGTCTGAATAAACAAAATTACTAGAGGTTACACTGAGGTTTCGAATAAAACACTCCTTGTAATAAAACTTTAAGTGACCTTGTCTTCTGCCTACAGATCCCTGGGAATCTCATCAGAGAGGGTGGAGAAGGTGGGGGAGAGGTCTTGCAGGAGGTCAGGATTTGAGCATCCCGGGTTTCTGGCTATTTTACTTTCCTTCACGTTCTCAAAATTTATTGAGATTATTTAAAATTTTGTATATAAACATCAGTATCATTTTGAAAAAAATTGTTATACAGTGGAAGATTTTTGTAGCATCTATGCTAGCTAAATTGAAATATTTTTGCTCTCATCTTTCAATATCTAATGTAATTGCTTATTGCAATTTAAATGATGACAATGTTTATGTTTCCTATTCTCATTTTCTATGGAAACTTGGAATTTCATAATCATACAGCTATAGTCTCACAATGACAATAATTGTTATGCATCTGTACATTCCTATGCAGAACATTTTTATTGCATATGTCTTCATTTCAGTAATGCAATGGTAAGCACTTGTTTCCAATACAATTGCAAGCTGTTCTTAATGTAAACATCAGTATTCCATCAGCCTCACAAATCCACAAGGAACAGCACTTCAGTAAGCATCAGCATTCTTATCTCTATTTCTCCAGGGAATACATTTTCACTTTGGTAATTTTGCCTGTATTTTTAGGATTAAATGTATGCCTCTCACTCTGGAGTGAGGAGGGGCATACTCATTTATCATTAAGCAGGCTGTCCATCTCCTAACACTTAGAAGAAGAGAAAATGAAAAAAAAAAAAAAAAAATTCCACTGTCTTTCATCGCTGACTTCCTATGAGAGTTTTTGAAGTATTTTGGATGAACTCAAGAGAAACCATGTCATCTCTGTCCATGGTAGCATACACTAACCTCCATGCTTTTTTTTTTTTTTTTCTTTTTTGAGATGGAGTCTCACTCTGTCACCCAGGCCAGCGTGCAATGGCACAATCACAACTCACTGCAACCTCCACCTCCCTGGTTCAAGCGATTCTCCTGCCTCAGCTTCCCAAATAGCTGGGATTACAGGCATGCACCACCACGCCCGGCTAATTTTTGTAGCCTGAATGCATTTTAGGTGGTAAAACAAATACTAGAAGAAAGATATTTGTTCTTCCTGCCAAATGGCCAGTCTAATTCTTGGTCCTACCGTTATTTTAATATCTATGATAAGCATTAAGATGTTAATTTCGAGACTAGGGTAAGCGTCAAAGGAACTGGTCAGGATGGGCAGTGGCAGGTAAATTAGAGTACAAGCCACTTGCTTTCTTTTCCCCTACGTCAGTTTAAACATTTGAGCCTAATGCTCTTTGCCAGCAAATCGTGTTACTAATACTACCAGTGTCTAACAGTAATTAATGATAAGTATAATTTAATAAGTGCATGTTCTATGCAAATAAGTGTGCTAATTACACTTCGTTTGAAACAGTTATGACCCCATGAGATATGTATTACTTCCTCTAGTGTACAGATTAGGTCATTGAAGCTCATAGAGTTCAGTAACTTGCCTGAGGCATTGTGGCAACTAAATGTGGAACTGTCATTTCAGCACAGGTCTTTGAGACTCCAAAGCCTTAAATAATGTAATATGATAGACCAATTTCCTAAACCTTTATATCATTCTGTTCTACCAAAAATTATTGTGAACCCTTCAAGAAGAAAAGTTATGCACTTTCCTTCAACCATCACTAAACAAGTTATTTTATTATGCTTTCTAGGAAATGTGTATGTAAGAATATGAACTCTTTCCCCCAAAGAACTTGGGATCTAAGCATAAAGATTATACAAATGCAAGAATAATCATAACACAACAAAAAATGATAAGTATCATGAAAGAAGCACAGACGGGTTTTGGTTGATAGAGAATTAACTTCCAGCTGAGGATACCAGAGAATCTTCATGAACACAGGCCAGAGATAGCCTAATATGGAAATGTAAAAATGGAGATACATATTAACAAGCAAACATGGATACTCACACACAGCCACATGTTTTAAGAGGTTCTTCCAACCTCCATCATTCACAGAGCCGGTGGAAGCAATTTATATTTCTATAAATTGGAGAATGGCTTGTAGGATCAATAGTCTATAGCTCTATGTTCATATGTTGATTAAATTTTGAGCCAAAGGGAGAAAAAAAATCCAAGGGAAGGAAGAGAGATCTGTCATATATTCCTGAGCAGAGGAAGGTTAAGGTGGGCATTGCAGAGATAAAAGAAGGAAGCTCTTCTATAAGCCCAAAGGCCTGATCCTGGAAAGAACCTTTCTATGGGAACAAGAGGATAATGCTTGATGTTCATCTTGTCCCCACCCTTTGGAGAACTGTACTCTTGTCTCCTCTCTGACTTACATGGTTGACATGGTAAAACGGGATGCAGGCTGGTCTTCAAATTCAGGCTACTTCTTTGGGCTGGCTGGTAGACTGCTGGGACTCAGATGACCTTCACCGATTAGATTTCTAAAAGAAATGCTTATAATGCTACAATTCATGAAACATAGATAAAATACAAAGGCTAACGCTGGCTTGGTATATAGGTGTCCAGTAAATGTCTACCACAAACCAGGAAGTACGTGCTTGAAACAAGCCAAGGGCAGTTTTCCAAATGACCTAGCCCTTCTTTGTCTGATGGTAAGTCGGGGTCCTTGCTTGAGATTTGAGACTTTCCTTCCCATTAGCTACCCTTTTTATATTTTCTTGGCAAAAAGTTACCATATAATTTCCAAAGGAAACTATGTCATAAAAATAGACATTGAATCAATGGACAATTAAGCATCCATTAATAAAAATGTGCAGACTATGTTCTTAGGAAAGTGTAAATGAAATAGCATTAAGTGAAAATGTCAAATACAAATTATTATATATACGGTATAATTATTACAATGGTTATATGTGGAAAGAATTAAAATAGGTCAAGGAATGATGAAAATAGTTGTTTAAATAAAAAGAATAAAGATATACTTCTTTGAGAAACTGATTTAATAATAATTTTCTATGAAAAATATTATTGCATTTCTTCTCATTGTTAAATATCCAAACCATGCAGAGAATGTGAAAATCTTTATATGATCTCATCTCCTTCCCCAGTCCTAAGGGATAACCACTTATAGCAAGCTGCTGGAATACTTCCAGACTTTTAATGCATATACAACCATACTCACACATATTTCTCCATAAATGAGACCATATTCTGCATTCTGTTTTATAACCAGATTTTTTTATTTTAAATATAGTTTGTTATGATAGTGGAAACAATATAAGCTTATAAATTAGAGAATAAATCATTAATTAGAGACAACTCTAGAGATTCAAATACAGATGACAAGGTATAGTCTTTCCTTAATTGCCATCAAGATTCCAATCAGGTCAGGCTCAACATTTCCTCAATGCAGCAGCCTAGTAACAAGGCCTCACCCTCCAAGATTGGAAGGGAGGGTAATAGAGTAATTCTGATGGTTTGGGGGAGGGAGATTGTGACTTCAGACCCATCTGTCATGTTGTGCCTGACCTGTCAAGACAAAACCCAATGGACCTCTCCACAATGAGGAAAAAAGAAAGCGTTGCCTCTTTTATTATAATAGATGTGGAGCCCAGGGAGTTCCTGAGTGAGCCAGAGAGGTGGTGGCTGGTGAAAAGCTGCCTCGATGATGTACCAGCAAAGCCCACAGGCTTGGTTTTGATTTTCTGAGTTTACACCCTGCTTTCCATGGAGAATAGCAATCTATATTCTCTGGGTCTCCAGTCTGTGTGCCTTCTCTCCCAAGGGATACTTCTCAGCTAAAGAAAGTTATTACTCATTATCCTCATGTCATTCTAGCTAATAGGACTGAGATTCTCCTGAGGTCATATGGCAGTACTACTCCACCTTAAAACCAGGCAGCCTGGATAAAATGCCTTCTCCTTCTGCTCTGTAACTATTAGAGTAGTAATGAAGTAATGTGAGATTATGCAGCTTAGTGTATGACATTTCCTTGGAGAGCAGAGTCTTAGAAATGGAGGCCTGGGAAGTTAGTTTTAAGGTAGAATAGCTTCACTGAAGACTCTCAGATACACTAGAAGTGCTAACCAGGACCCATGGGTTTGCAGACCTATGAATACTGGCCAACTCTAAACATTTGCAATTTTCTGAGGTAAGGGTCTAATGCATGCATCAGATCCTTAAAGGCATTTGTGATGCTCTAAAATGTGACAAATTCTTATATTATCGTTCCTAGACCTAGCAGATATTGTTGGTGCTCTGGCCAGATTCCCCTTGGATTTTTTTGTCTGGTTGGTTGGTTGTTGTTGTTGTTGTTTACTATTTCAGCATACTCTTCCTCCAATTCCAGTGGGCTTTGGCTTTAAAGGCTCACAACCATGACTCTCTTCAGAAGAGCTTTGTTTGTGCAGAAAGCTAAATATCTGGAATTTATATCCTCTTGGGGTTGTCTTTAGCCAATGACAGACTAGTGAAGAAGTATGAAAGCCCAGCTCCCTTGCCTCAGTGGGGATAAGCTGATGTGTATTTTACGTTCCAGCACACCCTGTGGAATCAAATTGAAGTCAGAGCTTTGCCAGAAATTGCTGGGCTTCTTTGCATTCCATGCCCTCTCTCCCTCACCACCTTACTGGATTCTCCTGGAGGCACTTTCTTAATAACTCACACACACGCATCCTCCTTTCAGGGTCTTTTTCTGGGAAACCTTTCTTAAGACAACTGCCTACAGAATGCCAGCCGGATGGGGTCAACAGCCTCTTTGCTACTGAACCTCTTACAAAGCAACTGATCATAGCCCAGAAGTGAGATGAATTGTCACTAGCAAGCTGAAGGCATGACAAAGAAAGAATATAAAGCAGATGGATGAGCATAGAAGTGAGACGGAAAAAGAAATGGAAAAAGGAAGAAGAATGGTGAGAAATGATAAGAGAATCATTCATTTATTCATCCATTTGTTACATGTTGTTGTTACTCATTCACATTACACTGGAAAGAGTTTTAAATAAAAATGAAAGTCTCTGGGTTTTTGTTCAGACTCCATAAATTATCAGTTGTTTGGTCTTAGACAAGTCACTCACATTCTCAGAGCTTTGGTTTTCTCATCTGTAAGTCAGGGATCATAATACCTAATTCATAAGATTAACAGGAGGATCAAATAAAACAACAGAAGTAAAAGCACCTTAAAGTTGTCATGCACAATGAAATGCTGTCTTTAATAATCATTTTTTGTGCCTATTTAGACTACATTAGTAATTAACTGGGCTATAAAAAGTGTTTAAGATATGATACTGTCCTATAAGAGGTTTCGATTTAACTGGGGATACAAAATAAACACAAAGGAAATAGCTAAATAACAAGTAGGTGTGTATCCATATACAAAAATATGTAGACAGCAAGAACAGAAAAGATTTCGGAAGTGGTGAGATCACAGTTGCTCTGAGGCAAAAACTCACATATTAAGGCACGTCTCCCTGTTCCATGTGTCATGGCACCTACTCTCTTTTGGAAACACTCCTTACATCTTTGGTAGTTAGCTATTTAATGCCATGCTATTCCACCAGATTGTAAGGTACAGATCATGTCGGAATTATTCTCCTAAGAATCTCCAGTGCATAGCATGTAGTTAGTGAACATTAAGTATTTCTTAACGAATAAGTAATATGAGGTGGACCTTTTAAGGTAAAAGCATTTGCAAAGGAATTTGAATATATGTTGCCATTAAAAGTAGACACAGGCCAGGCGCAGTGGCTCACGCCTGTAACCCCAGGACTTTGGGAGGCCGAGGCTGGCAGATCACAAGGTCAGAGACCAGACTGGCCAATATGGTTAAACCTCGTCTCTACTAAAAATACAAAAATTAGCTGGGTGTGGTGGTGGGCACCTGTAGTCCCAGCTACTCAGGAGGCTAAGGCAGGAGAATCGCTTGAACCCTGGAGGCGGAGGTTTCAGTGAACTGAGATTGTGCCACTGCACTCCAGTCTGAGCGACAGAGTGAGACTCTGTCTCAAAAAAAAAAAAAAAAAAAAGTAGAAACAATGTAAAAAGCTATTTAGATTCAAACAGGATTGATGTTCAGCATACTGGGAGAAAAATTTTAAGAGATAGGATAAGAGTCACATTATAAAAAGGTTTTGACTGCAAATGTGATGGTTAGACTTTTGCCCTATTGGGAGTCGCTGAAGATTCTGCAGCAGAATAACGTGATGGAATCAGTGCACTTGGAAGATCTTTCTGGCAACAGTGAGTGGAATGTATTGCGGGGATATGTCGGTGGGATGGATCCCAGTTAGACAGCTGATGCAGTAACCACGAGGTGAGAGGTGGTGAGGAGTTAGACTAAAGAGCAACAGTTTTCCAAAGGCTCAAATCACTGCCATAGGTTATCTATCCTTCTCCCAGCTTCCCTTTCATAACTAGAGATTAAACTTCTGTGTTTTAAAAAAATGGCCTCAATTCCTCACAACATTCTAACAAATGAGTTGGCAGAGAATAGATTTCTATAAAACTGGAAGGTCAATTCTAACTACGCATCTGATGCATTTATCTACAGGTGTCCTTCTAGGTAGCATTTGTCCTGTACTTGACCATCTCCACTACCTTCTAAGGGAGCCTGTTCCGTATCGCCATTACTGGCTTTATTAAAATACAGGGCACACTGACATAACTGGCCATTTGTTTCAAGAAACCCCAGAAGAATTAGCCTTCCCCTTGGCATGGGACTGGCAGTCAGACAACCTAGATTCCACTTCCAAATTTGTCCCTGAGTTGCTGTGTGATATTGGGCAAGTCATATTTTCTAATTTTACTTTGGTTTTCTCATCTTAAAAATGAAGAAGTGTTATTCTGCCTGACCATACTTTTTTTTAAATGATGAAGTGTGACTAAATCATTAATTTTCAAATCTTGATGGTCATTGCCATTACCTAGTGAACTTGTTAAAACTATCCCAGGCTGGGCACGGTGGATCATACCTGTAATCCCAGCACTTTGGGAGGCCAAGGCAGGTGGATCACGAGGTCAGGAGCTTGAGACCATCCTGGCCAACATGGTGAAATCTCATCTCTACTAAATATATAAAAATTAGCTGGGCGTGGCTAAGATATGATACTGTCCTATAAGAGGTTTCAATCTAACTGGGGATACAAAGTAAACACAAAGGAAATAGCTAAATAACAAGTAAGTGTGTATCTATATACAAAAATATGTAGACATCAAGAACAGAAAAGACTTCAGAAGTGGTGAGGTCACAGTTGCCCTGAGGACATGCACCAGTTGCCCCAGTGTGCACCTGTAGTCCCAGCTACTCAGGAAGCTAAGGCGGGAGAATCACTTGAACCCGGGAGGCAGAGGTTGCAGTGAGCCGAGATCGTGCCACTGCACTCAACCCTGACGACAGAGCGAGACTCTATCTAAAAAAAAAAAAAAAAAAAAAAAAAAGGCCAAGATGGCCGAATAGGAACAGCTCCAGCCTATAGCTCCCAGCATGAGTGACACAGAGGAAGGGAGATTTCTGCATTTCCAACTAAGGTACCGGGTTCATCTCACTGGGGTGTGTCGGACAGTGGGTGCACGACAGTGGGTGCAGACCACTGAGCCAGAGCCGAAGCAGGGCGAGGCATCGCCTCACCTGGGAAGCGCAAGGGGTCAGGAAATTCCCTTTCCCAGACAAGGGAAAGCGTGACACACAACACCTGGAAAATTGGGTCACTCCCACCCTAATACTGTGCTTTACCAAGGGTCTTAGCAAACGGCACACCAGGAGATTATATCCTATGCCTGGCTCGGAGGGTCCCATGCCCAGGGAGCCTCCCTTATTGCTAGCACAGCAGTCTGAGATCTAACTGCAAGGCGGTAGCGAGCCTTGGGGAAGGCGCACCCACCACTGCTGAGGCTTCAGTAGGTAAACAAAGCAGCCCGGAAGCTCAAACTGGGTGGAGCCCACCGCAGCTCAAGGAGGCCTGCCTCTGTAGACTCCACCTCTGGGGGCAGGGCATAGCCAAACAAAAGACAGCAGAAACCTCTGCAGATTTAAATGTCCCTGTCTGATAGCTTTGAAGAGAGTAGTGGTTTTCCCAGCATGGAGTTTGAGATCTGAGAGCGGACAGACTGCCTGCTCAAATGGGTCGCTGACCCCCAAGTAGCCTAACTGGGAGACATCCCACACTAGGGCCAGATTGACACCTCACACCCTCACACGGCCAGGTACCCCTCTGAGATGAAGCTTCCAGAGGACCGATGAGGCAGCAACATTTGCTGTTCAGCAATATTCACTCTTCTGCAGCCACTGCTGCTGATACCCAGGGAAACAGGGTCTGGAGTGGACCTCCAGCAAACTCCAACAGACCTGCAGCTAAGGGTCCTGACTGTTAGAAAGAAAACCAACAAACAGAAAGGACATCCACACCAAAACCCCATTTGTACGTCACCATCATCAAAGACCAAAGGTAGATAAAACCACAAAGATGGGGAGAAAACAGAGCAGAAAAGCTGAAAATTCTAAAAATCAGAGCATCTCTCCCCCTCCAAAGGAACACAGCTCCTCGCCAGCAACGGAACAAAGCTGGATGGAGAATGGCTTTGACAAGTTGAGAGAAGAAGGCTTCAGATGATCTGAAGGCAGAAATAAAGATGTTCTTTGAAACCAATAAGGACAAAGACACAACATACCAGAATCTCTGGGACACATTTAAAGCAGTATGTAGAGAGAAATTTATAGCACTAAATGCCCACAAGAGAAAGCAGGAAAGATCTAAAATTGACACCCTAACATCACAATTAAAAGAACTAGAGAAGCAAGAGCAAACACATTCAAAAGCTAGCAGAAGGCAAGAAATAACTAAGATCAGAGCAGAACTGAAGGAGATAGAGACACAAAATAACCTTCAAAAAACAAAGGAATCCAGGAGCTGGTTTTTGAAAGGATTAACAAAATTGATAGACTGCTAGTAAGACTAATAAAGAAGAAAGGAGAGAAGAATCAAATAGATACAATAAAAAAATGATAATGGGGATGTCACCACCGACCCCACAGAAATACAGACTACCATCAGAGAATACTATAAATACCTCTACACAAATAAACTGAAAAATTTAGAAGAAATGGATAAATTCCTGGACACATACCCTCTCCCAAGACTAAACCAGGAATAAGTTGAATCCCTGAATAGACCAATAACAGGCTCTGAAATTGAGGCAATAATTAACAGCCTACCAACCAAAAAAAGTCCAGGACCAGATGGATTCACAGCCGAATTCTACCAGAAGTACAAGTAGGAGCTGGTTATATTCCTTCTGAAACTATTCCAATCAATAGAAAAAGAGGGAATCCTCCCTAACTCATTTTAGGAGGCCAACATCATCCTGATACCAAAGGCTGGCAGTGACACACAAAAAAAGAGAATTTTAGACCAATATCCCTGACGAAAGTCGATGCAAAAATCCTCAATAAAATACTGGCAAACCGAATCCAGAAGCACAGCAAAAAGCTTATCCACTATGATCAAGTGGGCTTCATCCCTGGGATGCAAGGCAGGTTCAATATACGCAAATCAATAAATGTAATCCAGCATGTAAATAGAACCAAAGACAAAAACCGCATGATTATCTCTATAGATGCAGAAAAGACCTTTGACAAAATTCAACAGCCCTTCGTGCTAAAAACTCTTAATAAATTTGGTATCGATGGAACGTATTTCAAAATCATAAGAGCTATCTATGAAAAACCCACAGCCAATATCACACTGAAAGGGCAAAAACTGGAAGCATTCCCTTTGAAAACCAGCACAAGACAGGGATGCCCTCTCTCACCACTCCTATTCAACATAGTGTTGAATAGTTGGAAGTTCTGGCCAGGGCAATCAGGCAGGAGAAAGAAATAAAGGGTATTCAATTAGGAAAAGAGGAAGTCAAATTGTCCCTGTTTGCAGATGACATGACTGTATATTTAGAAAACCACATCATCTCAGCCCAAAATCTCCTTAAGCTGATAAGCAGCTTCAGCAAAGTCTCAGGATACAAAATCAATGTGCAAAAATCACAAGCATTCTTATACACCAATAACAGACAAACAGAGAGCCAAATCATAAGTGAACTCCCATTCACAATTACTTCAAATAGAATAAAATACCTAGGAACCCAACTTACAAGGGATGTGAAGGACCTCTTCAAGGAGAACTACAAACCACTGCTCAATGAAATAAAAGAGGACACAAACAAATGGAAGAACATTCCATACTCATGGATAGGAAGAATCAATATTGTGAAAATGGCCATACTGCCCAAGGTAATTTATAGATTCAATGCCATCCCCATCAACCTACCAATGACTTTCTTCACAGAATTGGAAAAAAATACTTTAAAGTTCATATGGAACCAAAAAAGAGCCCGCATTGCCAAGACAATCCTAAGCCAAAAGAACAAAGCTGGAGACATCATGCTACCTGACTTCAAACTGTACTGCAAGGCTACAGTAACCAAAACAGCATGGTACTGGTACCAAAACAGAGATATAGACCAATAGAACAGAATAGAGCCCTCAGAAATAATACCACACATCTACAACCATCTGATCTTTGACAAACCTGACAAAAACAAGACATGGGGAAAGGATTCTCTATTTAATAAATGGTGCTGGGAAAACTGGCTAGCCATAAGTAGAAAGCTGAAACTGGATCCCTTCCTTACACCTTATATAAAAATTAATTCAAAATGGATTAGAGACTTAAATGTTAGACCTAATACCATAAAAACCCTAGAAGAAAACCTAGGCATTACCATTCAGGACATAGGAATGGGCAAGGACTTCATGTCTAAAACACCAAAAGCAATGACCACAAAAGCCAAAATTGACAAATGGGATCTAATTAAACTAAAGAGCTTCTGCACAGCAAAATAAACTACCATCAGAGTGAACAGGCAACCTATAGAATGGGAGATAATTTTTGCAATCTACTTATCTGACAAAAGGCTAATATCCAGAACCTACAAAGAACTCAAACAAATTTACAAGAAAAAAAAAACAAACAACCCCATCAAAAAGTGGGCACAGGATATGAACAGACACTTCTCAAAAGAAGACATTTATGCAGACAACAGACACATGAAAAAATGCTCATCATCACTGGTCATCAGAGAAATGCAAATCAAAACCACAAGGAGATACTATCTCACACCAGTTAGAATGGCAGTCATTAAAAAGTCAGGAAACAACTGGTGCTGGAGAGGATGTGGAGAAATGGGAACACTTTTACACTGTTGGTGGGACTGTAAACTAGTTCAACCATTGTGGAAGACAGTGTGGCGATTCCTCAAGGTTCTAGAACTAGAAATACCATTTGACCCAACCATCCCATTACGGGGTATATACCCAAAGGATTATAAATCATGCTGTTTATAAAACATGCACACGTATGTTTATTGCAGCACTATTCACAATAGCAAAAGACTCGGAACCAACCCAAATGTCCATCAATGACAGACTGGATTAAGAAAATGTGGCACATATACACACATATACACCATGGAATACTATGCAGCCACAAAAAAGGATGAGTTCATGTCCTTTGTAGGGAAATGGATGCAGCTGGAAACCATCATTCTCAGCAAACTATAGCAAGAACAGAAAACCAAACACTGCATGTTCTCACTCATACGTGGGAATTGAACAATGAGAACACTTGGACACAGGAAGGGGAATGTCACACACCAGGGTCTGTTTGGGGTGGCAGGAGCGGGGAGGGATAGCATTAGGAGACATACCTAATGTAAATGATGAGTTAATGGGTGCAGCACACCAACATGGTACATGTATACATATGCAACAAACCTGCATGTTGTGCACATGTACCCTAGAACATAAAGTATAATTTTTAAAAAATTGGAACATCAAAGAAAAGAAAGAAAATTTCCTGCCTCTATACTATTGGGGTAGTAATGATAAGAGTAGTAATAGCAAAACGAGTCAATGGTAAGACTTGAAAAGGGTCTTCCAACATCTTTCATGATATTTTTGAAAATGTTCATAATGTATGGTGCTTTTGTGAGAATTTATAGATAAGATTTTTTTCAAAATACCTTCCACAAGTTATTTGACTTTATACTCAGAGAAGACCCGGAGGTAGGAAAGTCACATGCCATTACACAATTGTAACAGATTAATAAACTTAGGCCAAAGGAAATAAAATGACTTGCTTAAGAAGAAGAAGAAAAAAAAAAAAACCTGCCAAACCTACTGAAGCAGAATCTTTGGGACCTTGATTCAGGAATCAGATTATTAACAAGCTCTCGAGTTCTCTTTTAAAGCCAGCATGGATCTGGTCCAAGTTAAAATGTTTGGGAACCAATAGACTAGATGATCTCTAGGGTATTCTCCAGATCTTAAAATTCTATTTAAGAAATGTATTCTGCAAGTCAGGCATGGTGGTATGTGCCAATGGTCCCAACTACTCGAGAGTCTGAGGCGGGAAAATCACTTGAACCCAAAAATTCGTGGCTATGAACCCACCTGTAAATGAGAATGTTCACTGCACTCCAATGTGAGCAACACACCAAGATTTTGTTTAAAAAAAAATTTTTTTTGCTATGATTCTTATGTTGGTAATTATACAAGTAGTAATATAAATGTAATCTTTTTATCAGACGGTATCAGCCTAGATTTAGAAAGGGGGAGGGAAAAAACTGACAAAGTAAAAAAAAAAAAAAAAAAAAAAAATCCTCTGCCTCTACCCTTTCCTGCTATTGCAGACTCTTCAAATCCCCACTTCCCCAAAATTTTGGGAGTTCACTGGGGATGTACACCATTAAACATCTTCTCTCCATTGTAGTGGCTTTCTCTTTCTGCTCAGGTTCTGGATCTGATGTGCACTCCTCTTCTTATGAGTAACACATATGTCACCTCTGAAACTCAACACTTTCTCCCAAAAAATCTTGGTGTAGTTGTTGCCACTATGTCCTATTCATGCCAGTTGTACTGTGCTGTGCCAGGGTACCACCATGAGCCACACCACTCAGCCTTCTGAGACTCCTGATGAAAAGGACCATAGGTCTCCCTCCCTCAATTGTAAGTAGAACAAATCTGCTTCCTCTCACATGCTAATTCAGACCAACTGCTGTTGGGAATTCTGAGGCTGTGCGAGGTTGGTGGAAAGTGCCATAATCAATTAATTATGACGGTTATGGGCGCAAGAATGAAGAACGATGGTATGCCAAGGATTTGCCATCTAATTCAAATCCTGTCTTTTCTTTCTGGCTATTTGTTTTGTTTTACAAATGAGAATACTGCAGCCCAGGGAGACTTACTCAAATTTGCACAAATATTGCAGAGACACCAATTGTATTAGTCAGGGCTCTCCAGAGGGACAGAATTAATAGGATAAATGTATAAAGGGGAGTTTATTAAGGAGTATTGAGTTTTATTAAGGAGGGAGAGAGAACACGATAAGCCTAAAGTCCTGTACATGGGCTAATGTACAGTCCTACAATAGGCCGTCTGCAAGCTGAGAAGCAAGGAAGCCAGTCCGAGTCCCAAAACCTCAAAAGTCAGGAAGCCAAAAGTGTAGCCTTCAGTCTGTGGCCAAAGGCCTGAGAGCCTCTAGAAAATCACTAGTGTAAGTCCAAGAGTCCAAAAGCTGAAGAACTTGGAGTCTGATGTTCAAGGGCAGGAAGCATCCAGCATAAGAGAGAGATGAAGGCTGCAAGACTCAGCAAGTCTAATCCTTCCAACTTCTGCCTGCTTTATTCTAGCCATGACGGCAGCTGATTAGATGGTGCCCACCCAGACTGAGGTTGAGTCTGCCTCTCCCAGTCCAGTGATTCAAATGTTCATCTTCTTTGGCAACACTCTCACAGAGACACCCAGGAACAATGCTTTGCTTCCTTCAGCCCAATTAAGTTGACATTCAATATTAACCATCAGAGCAATTATCCCAGGCAGACTTTTGGTTAGAGGCAACTAGCCCATGTACAGGACTTTAGGCTTATCGTATTCTCTGTCTCTCTCTCTCTCTCTGTGTGTGTGTGTGTATGTGTGTGTGTATGTATGTCTTTAAGAATCTAGACAGCCAGGTGCAGTGGGTCATGCCTGGAATCCCAGCACTTTGGGAGGCTGACGCAGGTGGATCACTTGAGGTCAAGAGTTTGAGACCAGCCTGGCCAACATGGTGAAACCCCGTCTCTACTAAAAATACAAAAATTAGCTGGGCATGGTGGCGGATGCCTGTATACCCAGCTACTTGGGAGACTGAGACAGGAGAATCGCTTGAACCTGGAAGGTGGAGGTTGCTGTAAGCCAAGATCGCGCCACTGCACTCCAGCCTGGGCAACAAAGTGAGACTCTGTCACACCAAAAAAAAAAGAAGAACCCAGATAATATTCCATAATGCAATGCAATGTCTCATGTACACAGTCTATGTGGGCTTTCCAGATATTTATCTGTCCTTTTGAAGAATTTTTAATTAAAAAACTCTATAGAATCTATTCAAGCAGCATTATCTCTGGACAACTACTTACTAGATTTTCTAACAGTTGCTACTTCCCCTTTGTTAAAGGGTCAGCTGTAAAATAATGCTTTCTTTGCAGAAAGCTTGTGCGACTGGACAGATTAGATAACTCAGGGGACTTGGAGCAGGCAGTGGAGACTTTAACCCGTAGGTCACCCTTTCATCTCTCACCCAGATTAGGCCTGACAGCTGTTCAGGATCCTCCTTGGAAGGGAATGCCCAGCTGCTCACCTCAAGACAATTGGCATCAAACTATGGAACCCTTTTGAAAGTCTTGAAATATACTTTGTTATTCCTTTTAGTTCAGTTGTCTGTCATTTCACAAATCACAAGGGTACCACAAAAACCTGGATGAAGTTTAGTTAGCACAAAGCAAAGAAGCTCTGACCACTGAAACTGATACTGATGACTGGCCCCAAAGCTCCATCCACAAGCCACAGGTAAAAAAGACTTTCACCGCATATAATCCAGGGTCTGTGATAGGCGCTGAACAGACATTGCTCCTTGAAGAAGAGTCTCTCTGGCTACTTTTCTATAGAGTTCTTTATTCTACCCCATCTTCGCTTCCCCAGAGTGAGGTCCAAAGCAGTTGCAACATATCTTGCAGGTAGAAGCTGGTTGAGTTCAACTCACTCACAACTAGAAAACTGAATTCACCTCAGAAAACATTCATTTACATTGCAATTGTTGGGATGGTGGGTTTTATTATAGGAATGGAGAGTGGAAAAGAATATATTATAAATGGGATTTTTAATATTATTGACCTATAGCAATAACCCCCAACTTTTTCAACGAAAGAACACCTCATATATGCAGAACCATGCCCCACCCCACAACACACGCATACATAGCTGTGGCCATATTTTTTACATTCCTGGAATGACAAAATATTTATACTTCAAGATCTCTGGAACTCTTGTAATAATTTCTTGTCTCCCTAATTCTCCTTTCATTCCTCCGGATAAGGAGCCTCTGCCTAGATGAGTGGTCCACGCATGCATTCTCACAGGTAGGAATATTATGGAAATACCCAGTAGAGTCTCCTAAAGGAGTCTCCATGCTTCATCTTCATAAATGGACAACAGTAAGAATGTGCTGTGGAGTAAAAATCTCCGGGGCCGGGCACGGTGGCTCACGCCTGTAATCCCAGCACTTTGGGAGGCCGAGGTGGGTGGATCACGAGGTCAGGAGATCGAGACCATCCTGGCTAACATGGTGAAACCCTGTCTCTACCAAAAATACAAAAAAAAAAATTAGCCAGGCGTGGTGGCGGGCACCTGTAGTCCCAGCTACTCGGGAGGCTGAGGCAGGAGAATGGCGTGAACCCGGGAGGCGGAGCTTGCAGTGAGCCGAGATCGCGCCACTGCACTCCAGCCTGGGGAGAGAGCGAGACTCTGTCTCAAAAAAATTACCGTCACGACGCTCTAACAAAATAACTCCGTGACAATTTTCATCCCAGGTTACTATTTATTCATTTATTTATGTATTTTTATATGAAACTTAGGTTTCTTTTTTAACTTTTAGGTTCCGATGTACATGTGCAGGTTTGTTATTTAGGTATGTCACAGGGATTTGTTGTACAGATTATTTTGTCACTCAGGTGTTAAGCCTGGTACCCATTAGTTATTTTTCCTGATCCTCTCCTTCGTCCCACCCTCCACCCTCAGGCAGGCCCCAGTGTCTGCTGTTCCCCAATACGTATCCATGTGTTCTCATCATTTAGCTCCCGCTTATAAGTGAGAATGTGCAATATTTAATTTTCTGTTCCCGCATTAGTTTGCTAAGGATAATGGCCTCCTTTGCATGGCTGCATAGTATTCCATGGTGTGTATGTACTGCATTGTCTTTATCCAGTCTACCACTGATGGACATTTAGATTGATTCCATGTCTTTGCCGTAGTGAACAGTGCTGCAATGAACATACATGTGCATGTGTCTTTGCGATAGCATGACCTACATTCCTTTGGGTATATACCCAGTCGCTATATATTTATATATATTTTTATCCCAAATCTTTCAATTTAAGACTAAGCTTAAATGATCTCCAACTCACTATATATTTATGTATATATTATATATTTTTTTATCCCAAATCTTTCAATTTAAGACTAAGCTTAAATGATCTCCATGAAACATATTACTGTTGTTGTTATTATTTCTTCTACTTTCATATGTATCATTAATAAATTGTTGGGGGCCAGGCGCGGTGGCTCAAGCCTGTAATCCTAGCACTTTGGGAGGCTGAGACGGGCGAATCACCAGGTCAGGAGATTGAGACCATCCTGGCTAACACGGTGAAACCCCGTCTCTACTAAAAAATACAAAAAACTAGCCAGGCGAGGTGGCGGGTGCCTGTAGTCCCAGCTACTGGGGAGGCTGAGGCAGGAGAATGGCATAAACCCGGGAGGCGGAGCTTGCAGTGAGCTGAGGTCCGGCCACTGCACTCCAGCCTGGGCCACAGAGTGAGACTCCATCTCAAAAAAAATGAAAAATAAAAAATAAATTGGTGGGGATAATTAAAGAGAATTGTTAGATTTTTCTTTGTTTATGAAAGAAAGACATTTTAATATTTATTGTTTTATTTTTGAGACAGGGTCTCCCTCTGTTGCCCAGGCTGGAGTGCAGTGGTAAGATCATGGCTTACTGCAGCCACAACCACCCAGGCTCAAGTGATCCTCTTACCTTAGCCTCCTGAGTATCTGGGACTACAGGTTTACACCACCACGCCTGGCTAGATTTTTTTATTTTTTGTAGAGACAGGGTTTTGCCATGTTATCCAGCTTGGTCTCAAACTTCTGCACTCAAGTGACCATCCAACCTTAGCCTCCCAAAGTGCTGGGATTATAGGTGTGAGCCACCATATCCAGCCTGAAAGAAGGTATTTTAAAGAATTGTGGTATAATGGAGAGATTAGATTAATACTCAGAAGACCTATTCTGACTGTTAAGCTATTTGGTCATATGACTTAACTTTTCTAAGCCTCAATTTTGTTATGTATGCATTCAAAACCATTATTCCCATTCCTGCCTCATAGCATTGTTACAGAGATCAAATATGTTAATATATTTGCAAAAACTTTAAGCTTTTTGAAAACTATTTTGTGCTACTTATAATCTATTCTTTTCTAACTAAAGGAGTAATGGTAGTTTATTATGGAAAATTGGAAAACACAATAAAGTAGAAAGTAAATTAATATGACTCATAATCTCACAATTTAGAAATATCAACTGTTAAAATTTTGACATGTAAACTTCCACACTATTTGTCTTCTGTATATGTGTGCATGTGTTGGAAACATTGAAGTCATATTATAAACACGGCTTAAGACGTACATTTTTTCACTTAAGTATCTTGAGTGTAATAGACTGAATTGTGTTCCCTCCAAATACCTGTGTGGAAGTCCTAACTCCCAATATGACAGCATTTGGAGAAAAGGCCTTTAAAGAGGTAACTGCAGTTCAATGAGGTCCTAAGGGTGAAGCCCTGCTCCAATATGACTGGTGTCCTCATAAGAAAAGGGAGAGCAAGGGCGCGGTGGCTCACGCCTGTAATCCCAGCACTTTGGGAGGCCGAGGTGAGTAGATCACGAGGTCAGGAGTTCGAGACCAGCCTGACCAACAAGGTGAAACCACGTCTCTACTAAAATACAAAAATTAGCTGGGCGTGGTGGTGCACACCTGTAGTCCCAGCTATTCAGGAGGCTGAGGCAGGAGAATCGTTTGACCCCAGGAGACAGAGGATGCAGTGAGCCGAGATCATGCCACCGCACTCCAACCTGGGTAACAGAGTGAGACTCCATCTCAAAAAAAGGGAAAAAAGAAAAGGGAGAGACACCAAGAATGTACAAACACAGAAAAAGGACCATGTGAAAACACAGCAAGAAGGAGGCCAGCTGCAAGTCAAGGAGAGAGGCCTCAGGTGACAGCAACCCTGCTGGCATCTTGATCTTGGACTTCTGTTCTCCAGAACTGTGATAAACCAATTTCTGTTGTTTATGTTACAAGGTCTGTGGTATTTTGTTATGGCAGCACCAAGAAAATAATATATTGAGCATTTCCTTGTAAATATTTTTAAATAATTTTATTTTTAATGGCTGAAGATTCATCACTTTGATATAATTATGTAGCTAATTCTCTTTTTTGAAATATTTAGGTCATTCCCAATTTTTGCTATCATAAATAATGCTCTTAATATCCTTGTATGTTGGTAAATCATTTTTTAGATGCAAAATGCCCTCCAAAAAGACCATAGTGTAAATTAATGGGAATAAATTACGGGAATTCTTCGTACTATTTCTGCAACTTTTCTGAGTTAAAAATTACTTCAAAATAAAAGTGAGAGAGAAGGCCAGGCAAGGTGGCTCACACTTGTAATCCCAGCACTTTGGGAGGCCAAGGTGGGTGGGTCACCTGATGTCAGGAGTTCGAGACCAGCCTGACCAACATGGTGAAACCCCATCTCTACTAAAAATACAAAAATTAGCCGGGCCTGGTGGCGGGAGCCTGTAATTCCAGCTACTTGGGAGACTGAGGCAGGAGAATCACTTGAATCCGGGAGGCGGAGGTTCCAGTGAACTGAGACCACGCCATTGCACTCCAGCCTGGGCAATAAGAGCAAAACTCCATTTCCAAAAAAAAAAAAAAAGTAAAGAGAAATCTCATAACAAGGCTAGATACCACTAGAATATTTACATGACTATTATCCTGCAGCCAATATTGTGTAGGCACAGGACCAGAAAAGCCTTCTTGGAGATCAATATTCTGATTGCAAATACTGCCAGTGCAACGGGGGACCCTAACAGGAATGCTTTCTCTTGGCAGGAATTTGACAATTTGGTGCACAGCTAAGGATGGGGAAGGAAGGAAATCTAGAAACATCTTTCTAAAAATTATTGGTCCTGCACAGAGAAGAACAAATGTGAAAATGGAGGTGGGATTCTTACCTTTGCTGGTCTCTCCTTGATTTTATAAGCAATGACCCTGGTGACACAGCTCCCTTATGCTTCCCACCTTAGTGAAAGATTTACCCTAGCTCTTAGAATCAGGTGGTATTTCACAGGCTTTTCTATGACAATTCAATAACAGTCAAATATTTACTGAACACTTATGCAGAGTTCTGTTGGGGGTTGCAGAAATTAATGAGGACCGTTCTCTACCTTCTAGGTGGACACACTAGTGAGACAGACTCACAGAAAGGAAAACAATAGGCTATCATAAAAACTGAAGGAACTAAGCCTCATTGATGGCTGGGAAGGCACTGAATATGCATTAAAGAGATCAGGGAAGCATTAATAGAGGAGGTAGAGTTGAAAGATGAATAGGATATTGCTAAGCAGAGTCAAATGGAAAAGCTGCTAAAAGTACTTCACATCTGAAAAAGAATGACCAGGGTTCATGCCGGAGACAGGATGCATGGGGCATGTCATGGGAGATGAAGCTGGGTATGGGAGCCAGTACTATGGATTTTGAATTATTAAAAGGACAACAATTTGCATTTTAAGACTACTGAGAAAACGTTAAGGGTAAAAGAGTAGAATATGTATCTTGCCTGGTTCAAGGGTGACAGAGAAGGGTTTGCTCTACCCCCACTCTACCCCCATCTCCTAATTCATTTCAGGAGGACACTGTTGCACTCTGCAGAGCCAGAGAGAGAGAGCTATGTGTTAGCCACGTACCACAACACAGAGCTGTGATATGATGTGATCAGACCAAAGACTCCACACATTGCTGCGGAGTGCATGGCCAACATGTTTAGTATTTGTCAGCGCATGAAATAATGGTTCACTCTTCATCTGTGTTAAAGCATAATGCAGGTTCACTTGTGTTAAGGTTTAAGTATGCGTCTGCCAATCACTGTGTGACCTTCTGGAAGTGACATACCCTCTGAGAACCTCAGTTTCTTTTTCTGTCAAATGTGGGTAATAAAAGCTAACTCATAAGGATTTTGTGAGCATTAAATGAGATCATGCACATGAAAGTGTTTGCCAGCTATAAAGCATGATATAAATGTTATTGTTACTAGGATAATTTGTGTGTGTGTGTGTGTGTGTACAAATGACAGGGGGAGAAACTCTTCTGTACTATTTTACCAGAAGGTGGCAGCATTTTGTTTGCCAGGCATTTCCTGTCTGTGTTAACTCTAGTGGGTATTTTCTGGAGACTTCTTCAGGCAACCAAGGAAATCTCATAGGGAGGTATATGAGCTGAAGACTTTTATTCTTGTTTGTTTTATTTTGTTTTAAACTACAGGGAGATTAATATATCTCAAGAGAAGTTACAGGGAACAAAGTCTTCTTAGAAGCTCAGTTATGGGAAAAGCATTTGCTCTCCTGGCCCACCGCTGGAGCATAAGCCCTTCCCTGAGCCTCCCATTTGCTGGAGTCTTTTAAAATGCTTTTATTGTTGTCTGGTGTTTGAAGCAGAGATGTACATTTTGGATCTGATTAATGTTTTTATTGGATTGTCTCTGTGTTTCCTACATGTTAATCCACACTACCATATTCAAACACGTGCATTCACTGAACACTTTCTGGCTGCAGAGATTCTGGATAAAATTGCAAACATGGTCATATTTTTCAGGATCTTACAGTAAGTGTTGTTGAGAAGATCAACTATGAAAGAACCTGAAAATGGTTACAAAATAACGTATCAACATGAATAAGCAACAATACCGTCAACAGAATTGGGGGTCCTGAAAATGTAAAAACAGTGATCAGAGTGAGGGGAGGGTGGTGAGGCTTTCTGGAGGGAATATATTCTACTTGTTATTTCACATCAAAATTTGGGATGTTTCATAAACTATTCCACCACGCACACACCCCAAACACCCTATACCTCATCATTTTTAAAGGTCTTATTTATTTATATGTATATTTATTAAAATAATGTTTGAGTTTGTTAAAATGTATCATTTCCTGTTACTTCTTATAGAGATATGACAGCCTTCTGGATATATTGCAAAACTAAGGTTTCAGAGAGCAGAGGCTACATCTATCTAAATATCTTTGCAGTGTGTCTAGAGAAACTAAATAGGCTTGTGGCAAGTCATTTTAACCACCTTTTTAAAAAAATTGCTTTCCAATACTCTACTTGGGTAGCCAAAGTGTTCCCTAGACTTGGTTTTGCTTTCCGTCTTAACAGTGAGGATCATACAATAATGCTGGTGCTGTGAGGAAACGTGTCAGCCGTGAAGTACGGTTCAATTGATACTTATCGTCTTATCACATGTTGGGACAATAAAAGAAGATTTTTTAATTTAAGAAATCATTATTTACATGGTGACAAAAGGCTGTGAAGCCAAAACCAACAGCATATCAGATTTGGTTTCACTAAGAAAAAGAACAGGACTCCACTTGGAATTCAATCTCTATGATCATTGCCTCCCTGGTAGGAGCTGGGAAAGTATCTAGGTCTACAAAATTTCCCCTGAAGCCCATGTGGTTGTCAATTACCACTGCCACCATTTTCATTTCCAAATTTGTTTTTTTTTTTTTTTTTTTTTTTTTTAGATGGAGTCTCGCTCTGTTGCCAGGCTGGTGTGCAGTGGTGAGATCTCAGCTCACTGCAACCTCCACCTCCTGGGTTCAAGCAATTCTCCTGCCTCAGCCTCCCGAGTAGCTGGGACTACAGGCGTGCACCACCACACCCAGCTAATTTTTGTATTTTTAATAGAGATGAGGTTTCCCCATGTTGGCCAGGATGGTCTCGATCTCTTGACCTCATGATCTGCCAGCCTCGGCCTCCCGAAGTGCTGAGATTACAGGCGTAAGCCACCGTGCCCAGCTTCCAAATTTGTTTTAGAATTGATCTCACTTTTGCCCAACATCCACTTAAGTGCCCCGCTATCTCAGAATAAGGGGCAAAGATGTATATAGCTAACCCTTTCTTTTGTCTGTGAGAGCAAACAAATAATTAAACCATATTAAAATAAGGTAGTTCTAGACCTCCTGAGATATTTGGCAATGCACAACATGACTTGTGAAAGTCACTTTTCCTCTGAATCTCATTTTACCCATCTATTAAAAGTGGGGGTAGGGAGGGCACAAGGATGGTGGCACAGATGAGCGCTAAGGATGGTAGCACAGATGAGCGCTAAGGACCCTGCCAACTTGGACCTTCTGTCATTCTAAAAGAGGTCAAGTTTTGACAATTGCCTGGGAATCAGTATCAGGTTGGTAATTGCCTGGGATTCAGTATCAGGCCCCTGTAAGGAGCATCAAGAGTCCTTTTAATGAAACTCATTTTGCTGTATGTATTTATAACAGCACTTGAATGAGGCTGGTTGGGTACTGGTCAATAATGGGGCCTAATAAGAAAACTATCACCAAATCAATCCTTTCCCCTCCAGTTAGGAAGCATCATTCACTACCATTCAGGTAGTGAGAACACCAATTCGAGCTGCCCAGGGTCTGCAACAAATGTGGAAGATGTGAACACTGCCTCTGATGATGAATGCCACAAATCTAGAAAAATTATTATCCATGAATCAGCAAAAAGAGCATTTGCCCTTAAGTAATAGAACTTAAATTTGAGACCTAGCTCTGGACCTAGCACTGGCTCTAACTTGGTTTGAATCCTCAAAGCCAAACTTCAGTTTATGATTTTTTTTTTTTTTTTTTTTTTTTTTTTTTTTTTTTTTT
>NC_045435.1:188705175-188765085 GCF_002776525.5 Piliocolobus tephrosceles | reverse complement strand
TTTGAGACGGAGTCTTGCTCTGTCGCCCGGGCTGGAGTGCAGTGGCCAGATCTCAGCTCACTGCAAGCTCCACCTCCCGGGTTTACGCCATTCTCCTGCCTCAGCCTCCCCAGTAGCTGGGACTACAGGCGCCCGCCACCTCGCCCGGCTAGTTTTTTGTATTTTTAGTAGAGACGGGGTTTCACCGTGTTAGCCAGGATGGTCTCGATCTCCTGACCTCGTGATCCGCCCGCCTCGGCCTCCCAAAGTGCTGGGATTACAGGCTTGAGCCACCGCACCCGGCCCAGTTTATGATATTTAAAACTGAAGAATAACATCTAACGGCATGGCTGCAGTGTTACTCAGCTGACATTATAAATGTGAATTTTTACAAAGATGTATCAGTCACCATTAATTGAGAATCCACAATATGAAAGTTACATGATTTTCAAGGAACTTTCAGGGTTTTTTGTGGGGATGAGGAGGGTGGCAGGCATGCAAACAAGAACCATTTTAAAAGATTAAAACTGGTAAGCCAGTAAGAGGAGTACAAAATGGCATCAGCAAAAACTTCATTCAGGTAATTCACTATATTAACCGGAAAAAAAAATAAGTTAAACTGTAAGGTAATCTCAATAGGGACCAAAATTAGTACAGAAAAAATAATTTGATAAAATTTAACAGCTATTCCTGATTGATTAAAAGCCATCAGAAAATTCCCATACTAGAAAGAGGCCATGTACCAAGAACCTAAAGTAAATGTTGTAATAACATTAGAAACATTCTCCGTTAGATACAAAACGAGTAAAAGGTGCCCCTTACAATCACCACTCTTATTTGACATCATCCTAGGGATCTTATCCAAAAACAAGACAAAATAAAGGAACAAAGAAATCTATTAGTTATGGGGGAAAAGGTGATATATTTTTTCAGTTAATATGATCACCTATCTAGAAAATCTACAAGAATCAATTTTTAAAAGAATAAAGATTAGGAATTCCGCAATGTGGCTAGATTCAAGATCAATAGCTTTCCTACACATTAGCAAAGCCAATTAGAAAACACAAAATAAAAATCACAATCACAACAGCAACCAAAACTATGAAATTTCTAGAAATGCAAGAACTATATGACTTACTAAAATGCATAAACAAAGACCTGAAAAAATGGAAAGACAAGCTGTATTCCAAGAAGGGAAGACTCATTGTAAATAAGCAGTGCCAGGTGAACAATTAAAAGAACGAGGCAATCCCATTACTGGGTGTATACAAAGGATTATAAAACATTCTACTATAAAGACACATGTACATGCGTGTTTACTGCAGCACTATTCGTAATTACAAAGACTTGGAACCAACCCAAATGCCCATCAGTGATAGACTGGATAAAGAAAATGTGGTACATATACACCATGGAATACTATGCAGCCATAAAAACGGATGGATTCATGTATTTTGCAGGGACATGGATGAAGCTGGAAACCATAAGTCTCAGCAAACTAACACAAGAACAGAAAACTAAACACCGCATGTTCTAACTCATAAGTGGGAGATGAACAATGGGAAAACATGGACACAGGGAGGGGAACATCACACACCAGGGCCTGTCGGGGGTTGGGGAGGGATAGCATTAGGAGAAATACCTAATGTAGGTGACGGGTTGATGCGTGCAGCAAACACCATGGCACCTGTATACCTATGTAACAAATCTGCACGTTCTGCTCATGTACCCCAAAACTTAAAGTATAATAATAAAAATAAATAAATAAGAACAAGGCAGCTTCAGGCATGCTGAGATGTAAAGATTTTCTGGACATTCTATTAAGTGGGGAAAAAATATAACAGAATAATATAAAAAGAAATTATTCATTTTTCTAAAAAAAAAACAACAAAACCATGTAGAGTTGATTTTTGAATAACGCAGGAGTTAGGGGTGCTGTCCCCTGCACAGTTGAGAAGCCATGTATAATTTGTGACTCCCTATAAACATAACGACGAATAACCTACTGGTAATGATAGCCTTACTGATAACATCAACAGTTGATTAACACATATCTTGTATGTTATATGAATTATATACTTCATTCTTACAATAAAGTAAGCTAGAGAAAAGAAAATATTATTAACAAAATTATAAGGAAAGGGAAATAGTTTTACAGTAGTGTACTGTATTATAGATACATATATCTGTTTACAAATGGAATCATCTGTCCGAAATGGTGGGCAACTATAGCTGCAGATCTCAATCTTACCAAGCAATTCGACTTTTTCTTCTAAAGTCTTGACTTTTCTCCACTTCCTGGGAGCACTACTGCATTTCTAGTGGTACTTCATATGGCTTTCTTGGTGTTATTCAAAGTCTACTATATTGCATGGGAAATACAGAAGAACCACCCCAAGAGATCACTTCTTACTGCGACATGCAATTTGCTGGAGAGAGGAACCACTCACGTGGAGACCCATGTCACTGGGTGTTTTAAGTAGATGTTTGCTATTCTCCTCACTACATCATAACACGAGGGGTCTGCAAAATTGTTACAGTAGGGCAGTATGTACTACAGTTAACTTTACGCAGTTATGATCTAATACTGCATCTTTACTTTTGTTTATACTTCTCTTGACTGCGGATGGTACCATGCATGGTAACTAAATGTTTATGTGCATAAGTTTTGACAAATTTTAACTTTTTATAATAGATTTATACCTATGTCATGGTAGTACATGATAAAATAGACTCATACCTACATATATTTTATGCATTCATAACATACCTTCATTCATTTATTTATTTATTTTGAGACAGAGTTTCGCTCTTGTTGCCCAGGCTCGAGTGCAATGGTGCCATCTCAGCTCACTGCAACCTCTGCCTCCTGGGTTCAAGCGATTCTCCTGCCTCAGCCTCCCAAGTAGCTGAGATTACAGGCATGCACCACCATGCCTGGCTAATTTTGTATTTCTAGTAAAGATGGGGTTTCTCCATGTTGGTCAGGCTGGTCTCGAACTCCCAACATGCCTTTTTCTTAAAGTTTCAATACTTCTAGGCTAAGAGATTCATCTGTGAGTTTTTTCAAATTGTCAAAAGTCTCCAAAAAAATGTACTATATGTTTATTGAAAACCTTCTGTGTGTGAGTGGACTATAACAATTTAAACCCATGTTGCTCGAGAGTCAACCGTATTTCTATGTATATGTGTTCAAGGAAATGCTTAGCAAAAAGTAACATGGTTATTTCAAGGAAAGGGGTTGGGATAGGGCACAGGTAGGAGGAATTCAGCCTTTTTGGTAATCTTAGGATTTCTTTTAGAAACATATATTAGTGTATCTTTTTTGAGAGGTATTACTACCAATGAGGAAAATGAGGGAAGAATGGGAGAAGCGGAATTTTGTAGAGCAGGCTTTTGCAAGATGAGAAGGAGGTTTTCAACAGGTTTAGATAGAGGCATACATTCCAGAATGGAGGAAAAGCCAGGAGGAAAAAATTGGCAGCATAAACCTGAAGGAGACAACAGCTTTGCCTGTGCTTTATAATTTAAAAGCACTATAGCATTTCATGTAAGTAGTGCTGTAGTATAAATGGTTTAAATCATCCGTTCTGGATTTGAATCCCAGCTTTGCTAGTAGCTAGCTGTGTGACTTTGGACAAGTAACCCAAACTCTCTGAACTTCCATTTTCTCATCTCTAAAGTTGAGCATATATTGGAACCTAATTTATAGTAATGTCTTAACTATAAATCCAAAAGCAGAGAAAAATCTGAAGCATGGGTGCCCACATAGGGCCTTCTTACCCGTACTAATCTACTCTGAAATTTGGATAATTATTTTCCACATGAAAACACCAAATTTTTCCATTTTCTGTCATAAAAAAACATCACTATTTTAATCTAAATAATGTCTTTGCCATACTGTTTCCCCAAGTTGCCATGCGATAAAATGGTAAGGAACCAAGTATGTCTTGAAGTCTGCACAAGGCAAGCACATACATCGCATCAAGCAGGGACATTTCTCTAATGCACAGGGGACTGGTGAAGGAAGATTGTTATAAAAAAGCTTTTAACACACAGCATTTTCTTTTTCTTTCTGGTTTGCCATAGATTGTGCTTTTCCTCTCCTAAGTGAAGGAAATGGGGAAAATGATAGATGAAAATTCGTAAGGCAAGTCAGCTTCTAAAGAGAAAATCATGCTTAGGAAAGAACAGACTTTCTCCCAGTAGATGAGAACAGCCTCATCCCAGCAGATGAGACTGAAGTCAGTCACAGCGTTTAATGTTTTAACAAGAATGTGGGCATAAGTAACGTCATTACAAAATGGGATTCCATAAACCAGAAAGGTTGTGCCTGTGAGTTTTTGCATGATTAGGCTTTTGGAGAATGAAGAAAGAAAGGGATAGAAATGTAGTCAGAATTTGATTTTTATCATCTCAGACTTACAGGAAAGAAACGGTGAGTCAGTAGAGCATAAGAATTACTATTTCAATATCCCAAGGGAATGCTTTCTGTTTAGAAAAAAACATATAGATTGCATGCAATTAAGGAAGTACCTTACGTGAATTATGCACGTAGGAACTGAATCTTCCAAAATCTAAATGGGAGATTCACTGATCCATAAGACTAGGGGTTAAGATTTGAGTTAGCATCAGTTTATTTTTGCCGTTACTGTTCTTGTATATTCTGCAACATCCACTCCTCAGGTCAGGCAAAAGTTCTGTGTTATTGACAACACCTTTTTATTTAAAAATCTCTTTAAGGACCTGTGTAGCCCATTACAAATAAATTGATTAATTTTCAAAGATGTTAATTAAAAATATTAAATGAGAGGCTCAGTGAGTTTATTCCTCTGCTTAAAATCTCTCAAATATGTACACATGGACACAAAACTACTTTGCTAAAAATTGTATATCAAGCTCTTATTAAAATATTTGTATTATAAATTTGTTTATGCACTACAGCAACAAAAGACATGTCTGCTACACTTAGCCTGTCCTTGCACCCCTGCCCTGAGACATTCTTTCCCAATTCTACTGCCCCTGTATTTATAAGCCCATGAGTTTCTTCAAGAGTCTCAAGTATCTAGCTGGGCACAGTGGCTCACGCCTGTGATCCCAGCACTTTGGGAGGCCGAGGCAGGAGGATCACTAAATTCTTGTGATCCAGGAGTTCGGGACCAGCCTGGGCCACATGGTGAAACCTCATCTCTACTCAAAATATAAAAATTAGCCAGGCATAGTGGTGCACACCTGCAGTCCCAGCTACTCGAGGCTAAGGCAGGAGAATCACTTGAACCTGGGAGGCAGTGGGTTGCAGTGAACCAAGATCATGTCACTTCCCTCCAGCCTGGGCGACAGAGCAAGACTCTGTCTCACAAAAAAGAGTCTCAGGTTTCTCAGCATTACTAGATTCCAAGGGAGGCTGGAGAACTCTTAGCCTGTGTCTCCTTAGCATCCTTGACTTCTGGCTTTACTTGTCACAAGGCCCTCTGCATTGCAGGACCAAGCATAAAAGCTCCTAGAGCAATGGTTACATTATACGTGACACTTAGTGACTAATAGGTCCTGCTGTCATCATCAAAAGCATTTTTGAGCATCTCTTGCCAGAGGAGGTGTATAATACAGAGCGTTTGCTCTATTGGTCTGTGTTTCAGTGGCTGGCCTGGGAAATCTTTCTGGAGCAGTAGAGTCCCTAAAAGAATTTTAAGTTCATAGTCTGACTTGGTCTGGGTATCACCAAGTTGACCTGTGTGATCAATCCTAAATCAAGCCATATCGTGAAGTAGCTGGTGCCCGACTTTTCAGAATCTAGATGTAACATGACCGAGGGTCATATTTGATCCCATTGGAATCAGAAAAGTCCTGCACAAACTCAGCCACACACGATAACCACAGGTCTAGCTGATCATTTTAGATGCTTATTCTTGTTTTTATACCTTGAGAGTGTATGCCTGGCTTTGTAGAATCTTGTTACTCCTGGGGACAAAAGCAGACAAAATCACAGCACATGCTCTAACAATAATGAGAAAGAAATATGCACTTAGGGAGAACAGATCGGAGTTTGAATTTAGGCTCCTTATTCACCTGCATATATCTTGGGCAAAACTATTAATCACCATGAACTTCAATTGTTTCAACTGTAAAAAGAAGATAACGGCACCTACCTACCTTACAAGGTTATGGGAAAGCTCAAATTTGGTAATAATTGTGAAAATGTTTTGTAATATGCAAAAAAAAAAACCACATAAATATTTGGAATGACTCCTGTTTTATTAGTAGTAGTATTATTTTCCATGCTCATGAGCATACTAGAACATCTTTTTTTTTTTTTTTTTTTTTTTTTTTTTTGAGCGGGAATCTCGCTCTGTCGCCCAGGCTAGAGTGCAGTGGCCGGATCTCAGCTCACTGCAAGCTCCGCCTGCCGGGTTTACGCCATTCTCCTCCTGCCTCAGCCTCCAGAGTAGCTGGGACTACAGGCGCCCGCCACCTCGCCCGGCTAGTTTTTTGTATTTTTTAGTAGACACGGGGTTTCACGGTGTTAGCCAGGATGGTCTCGATCTCCTGACCTGGTGATTCGCCCGTCTCGGCCTCCCAAAGTGCTGGGATTACAGGCTTGAGCCACCGCGCCTGGCCACTAGAACATCTTAAACATCATTTAGTACAGTGCTCCTAAAATATATGTGCATGAGAACCACCTGGGGATTCTGTTAAAATACAGATTCTGATTTAGTAAATCTGGCAAGGGACCGAAGAGTCTGTAGTTCTAATAAGCTCCCAGGTGATAACAATACTGCTAGTCTGGAGACGCCAATCTGTGTAGCACGGACTCAGTGCAACTTAGGACCCTTGAAAATGATAGCTGTATAAAATGGCTCCATGTATGACTCTGAGAGTAAGAATCTGAACATCTTAGGTTATTTATTTTATTTTGAACATAAAGACAGTTTTTACTTTGCATCGATTGCATGTGCAGAGGGCACAAGAGTCTGTTAGACAGCGTCAGTTGTAGACTGTTGGATTCTGCTACTACAAACAATAAATGCAATAAAAGAATGTTGATGAATGTCTTCTATACCCTTCTTTCCCTTCAGAGATTTCGCCCTGCCTAAATACTCAGCTATCCTTTAGAGAAAATTCAATTTGGCAACTCGTTCTTGGCAGTCCCGAGAAATTATTTCCATGAGAGAAGAGTTATGACAGGATGGCCTGAGAGGGGGCCTTACCTTACACATGTCCGCCAGCCCCAGCAGCTTCTCAGCAGCTGTGCTCACTGTGAAATTCATCTTTGTCACAAATAGCAAATCGCATGCTATGGAATATCACAATCTCATTATGGGATGTCATCTCACAGCACAAATACATTATTTTCACCAGATTTATAGACAGTGCAGCCCACATCACAGCCAGCATGTGATGGATAGGCTCTATCTGGATGTATTTGGGTGTGTGATTTACACATGGCAGGACCCTGACAGGTGGGGACTGCAGCCAGCCCCACAAGGGCTCTGAAGGAGGTTTCTCCTTCACGGTCTCTTAAACACAAAACCCACTGTTTGGAAAATGTTGTGGCACCTACTTTAGGGGAAAGAAATAGGGACAGCCCCAATCACCTCCCTGTCACACTTACTTTCCTTCTTCAGTAGTAGAATTTAGACCTCACAACAAAGAAACTGGTAAAATTCACACTCAACTTCATGGGATGTGCCCACAGTAAAATATCTGGTATTAAATTCCATTCTACAGAAAAACCGTCATTTAACAGGCATTGTATCTTGCACAAGAAGAAGCACCTTGCTGTAGTATTTTGGAATTGTTTTCTTTTTTTTGAGTCAGAATCTCGCTCTTTCTCCCAGGCTGGAGTGCAATGGCGCAATCTCAGCTCACTGCAACCTCTGCCTTCTAGGTTCAAGCGATTCTCCTGCCTCAGCCTCCCAAGTAGCTGGGATTACAGGTGCCTACCACTGTTCTCAGCTAATTTTTTTGTATTTTTAGTAGAGAAGGGGTTTCCCCATGTTGACCAGGCTGGTCTCAAACTCCTGACCTCAAGTGATCCACCCAGCTCGACCTCCCAACATGCTGGGATTACAGGCGTGAGCCACTGTGCCCGGCCTAATTTTGGAATTTCTATGGTGAGCAAATAATCTTACCTAGGGAATAAGATATAATAACATGTATTTTTACTTATGGCCAGTTTATAGTCTTAAAAAGAGAGAACCAAATATTCTGGAGAAATGGAACAGTATAAATATCATAATGAAAAATATTCATTTAAAAGGGATCTAAAAACTCTCATATCTTTCATTCAGTGCTTTAGTCAATTCCTTACATTGTGGTTGGCTAATCTCTGCTTGAATATCTGGGGTATTGGGAATATCATCATCTTCAGAAAAATATATTTTTACTTCTGAAAGATTTGAACTGAAAGAAAGTTCTTACACATATTGAGTCTGTGTCTCCAGTTCTCTACCAACACTAGTTCCAACTCAGGGGTTCACAGACTCAGTCTATTTCATCATCTTCCTAGCCTTCCACCTTTCTAAATTCTACTGCCACCAACAATATCTCTAATGCTAGATTGGTGAATGAGACTTTGCAGGGTGCAGTGGGAAAAAAATAATTTTATGAAGGCGTAGCATGATGTCACATTTAATTTTTAATTTTTTTCAAATTCGATTGTATGTGCTTATCAGAGAGAGAGAGAACAGGAAACACGAACAGCAAGCAAGAGAAAAAGCAGTAACATCCTAAGGAATGTTGATGATTCTGTCTACCATTTTCCCCAGTGAGTGTACACACCAGCAGAACACGAGAATCTATTCCCTCTGTTGGCTCAGTTCCCAGGTGTCTCCCACAGTATACACAGCTTACCACACTGAACGTGATTTAAGTATTTTAGATGATTTTTTGTATAAAACATGGCACCTAAACATGAGCCAACTACTTTATTTGGCTATCCACTAAGAAATAGCAATCATTTCCATCTCTGGAGAAAAACTCACTGTATTAAACCTACTGAGAGGTGGTATATTAGTCTCCAACATGGACTCTTTCTAGAAAATAATCAAAGAAAATTTTGGCTACATGTGAGTGGTGTATTGTGCCACATTGAATTTAGAATCCACCCTTTTCCCACATGCATGGAAGTTATTCCAGGGTGTACATTATGGCTAACCTCTCAAGTTCTTTTTTTAAGAGGAAATACTCAGATCTCCCCCGCTTCAAACTGACACTTTTGTAGTTTTTATAATTTGTATGGCTTTGCAGGAAAGCACATATGATCAAAGGCTATTTGACACAAGAAGAGCAATACCAGCTCCTCCAGTTTCTTAAGGAGGGCAGCAATTAGTCAGATTTGAGGAAGAGAGAAGCAAATCAAATCCTCGTTACATAGCCAAAATAAATACAGACCTTTAGTAAGGGAGAAGGGATCCAGGTGTTTTCTATGAGCTTACCTGTTAGTCATACATAAATTAAGTGCCTACTTATATGTCTGTAGTAAATGACAATCATTAAATTAGTTTTTTACATCCAGGAGTCTTACTAGTGACTATCATTGAATATGGTTTTATTAGACTGACCAAATGCTTTAAACTAAGTATGTGGTTTTCTATTGCAGCTATAACAAATTACCCAAACTTATTGACTTAAAACAACATAGATTATTTCATAGTTCAGGAATGTCAGGAGTCCAAAACAGGTGTTATAGACTAAAGCCAAGGTTTCAGCTGAGTCATGTTCCCTCAGAAGGCTTTAGGATGTTGCATTTTCCAACTTCTAAAGGTCTACATTCCCTGATTTATGACCTCCTTTCAAGAATAGCGTCACGTCCCCCTCGGCTTCTGTCTCCACATCTCCCTCTCTGACTCTGACTCTCCTGCCTCACTCTTATAAAGACCCTTATGTTTACACCAGTCCCATCAGATAATTCAGGATAATCCTACCATTTCATGATCCCTAATTTGATCATGCTCATAAAGTCCTTTTTTCCATATGAGATAACCTGTTCGCAGGTTTGGGGATTCGAATGTGGGCTTCTTTGGTGGGGGGTATTATTCAAGCCTCCATACTAAGTTAAAGCAGGTGGAATTCTGCATTTTCTAATGTAAGTGTGTATTTCCTAATCTATAAGGCATGGTAGGGAGAGAAAGGTATATTTGCCCCAGAGTCTGATCTTAGCACTTATCCTCCCACTGCCTAGCTATATGATTTGGGGTAAGCCATTTTTGGGGCTGGGACTAAAGTGAACGAGTTAACTAAGGCACACAACTTAAGGTAGAACCCCCCACTCAGGTGCCAACCTGTACTTGCACAACCCTGAGAGTGAGTGCCTCCTTAAATTTCAAGCTCTAGGAGCCCTTCATGCCTCCTCCTATGCCCTGCATCGCTTTATCTGTCTATGGCTTGGTTTTCTCATCTATAAAAGGAAGGTACAAAGTTAATAATCATTGCTCCTTTTTATCTTGCTTTTTTGTTTTATTTGTAAGAAATAAATGAACTAGTGGACACGAACGCATTTTAATAGCACAATGTCATGTACACATTAATAACAAGTAAGGTTTTTTTAAAGCATGAGGATAGAATAAGGGACACTTTCTATTTTTCACCCAATTAATATCATCGTTAATTTATGTAATCCAAAAAGTGTTAATGATCATGTTTATAAAGATGAATTAGGAATGGATTCATCTAGGGTTAAGGAATATGTTTATAAAGATGAATTAGGAATGTATTCATGTAGGAACCGTGTTCATTCGGGACAATGGTTTTTCAGTCTTGGCGATGCATTGTCATCACCTGGGGAGCTTTACAAAGTGCTGATGTCTGGGTCTTATCTCCAGAGAATGTCATTTAATTGATGTGGGGTACAGCCTGGGCGTTGGAATGTTTAAAACTCCCCAGCTGACTCTAATGTGCAGCCAAGGTTGAGAACCACTGGTTAATGACTACTTTTAGAAGCCTCAGAAACGTGTTTTGAATTGATTTAAATTTTATGGCGGGTATAGCGCACACATTTCCTGCCTGCAGAATGTATTCCGTAGAATCAAAGCCACAGCAAAATTCTCAAGATTGCATTCTGGTTCAAACATGAAACCTTGCTGTTAACAATAGGAGACATCTAAACATCACAATGCAAGTAAATGCTTGTTTTTAACGACAACAAAAAAGTACTGTGGGCAAGTAAAAAACAACCAAATACAGTGTTTCCTATATGATTAAATCCTATCTAATACAGTGGCTTTATTCTTTATCTTGACCAAGGCAGTGGTTCCAGATCTTGACTGAACATTAGAACCATCTGCAGAGCTTTTAAAATTCCAGTACCCTAGCTGCACCTAAGATCGATCGAGTTGAAATCTCTGCAGGTGAGACCCAGCATCCGAATTTTTTAAAGTCTGCCCAGGTGACTTCCATGTGCCAGCAAAGTCAGAACCCATAGCCTAATTAACTTAAACTCAAAATCAATGCAGCCAACGTTTACTGAGAACAGGCCATTGTCAGGGATTGCAAGAAGATGCTCCCTACCCCGAAAGGCACTGAGTCTAACACCGGAGAACAAACATGGGGACACACAGTTGATAAAGGTAAGAGCAGGATGCAGTGTGAGAGCGCAGAGGAGGACAAGCATGCAACAACTCCTTAGACAAAGCATGCGGGAGAGGAGAGCACTTAGCGTGTGCAAAGCACAGAGGCCTATATGAAACAAATTGACTATGTCACATAGGATTACTGATTTTCTGAGTTAGAATAGGGTTATTTAAACAGTACTTTATTGCATAAAAAGCATTTTAGCATTCATCAGCTCATTTAAACACAATTCTTGAAATACTACTCAACAATAAAAAGGACCAAAGTAGGAATACACACAAACAGTAAGAAAGATAAATCTCAAGGAAATCATGCTAAGTAGGAAAGGCCAATCTCAAAACTATATATTGTATGAAATCGTTTATGTAACATTCTTGGAAAACAGAATTCTAGTGATAGAATAGATCAAAGGTTTCTAGGATTTAAGGATGAGGGGAAGAGGCTGGGTGCGGTGACTCACCTGTAATCTCAGCACTTCGGGAGGCCAAGGTGGGTGGATCACCTGAGGTCAGGCATTCGAGACAAGCCTAGCCAACATGGCAAAACCCCTTCTCTACTAAAAATACAAAAAATTAGGTAAGTGTGGTGGTGGGCACCTGTAATCCCAGCTACATGGGAGGTTGAGGCAGGAGAATCGCTTGAACCCGGGAGGCAGAGGTGGCAGTGAGCCGAGATCACGCCACTGCACTCCAGCCTGGGCTATAAAGGGAGACTCCGTCTCAAGAAGAAG
The DNA here is from genome assembly GCF_002776525.5 of Piliocolobus tephrosceles. Taxonomy (NCBI): domain Eukaryota; kingdom Metazoa; phylum Chordata; class Mammalia; order Primates; family Cercopithecidae; genus Piliocolobus; species Piliocolobus tephrosceles. Next base: position 188,752,808 of record NC_045435.1, on the reverse strand, counting down.
AAAAGGGATGAGAGAAAGAGGAAAAGGGGAGAGTTTTGAGTATGAAGTAGTACAAGGAGGGGGATAATTGTAGTGATGGATTCCTTCTTTATCTTAAGTGCAGTAGATATATCAATCTACACGTGAAAAGGGGTATACAGCTACACACTGACACTGTGCCAATGTCAATTTCCTAGTTTCAGTATCGTCTTATAGTTAAATAGAAGGGCACCAATGGAGAAAACTGACGGAAGGACACGCTAGACCTCTCTGTACTATGTTTGCAACTTTGTGTAAATCTATAATTATTTCAAAATAAAGTTTTTCTTAAAAAGAAACCTACTAAAATAAAATAAAATAAAATGGATTGTTACCAAAAAAGTCCTGCAATTCCATTATTACTATATGACTCAAAAGGCAGTTCAGGACCTAGAAAAGGGAGAACATTTCTCAGTTTTCCTTTTCTTTTTTTAACATTACTTTATTCTCTCCTTACTTCTCTTCTCTTCTCTGTATTCTTTCTTTTTCTTCCACTCTCTTGCTTTTTCTTTTTTCTCCTGCAATATTAATCTCTTCTCCAAAATTACAGCTTAAAGAATACATTATTTATTTATAAATAATAATAAAGGGCCTAAGTCATGAAGAACAGTTAGTGACGTTCCAATAAGTAATCTGTTGTTACTAGGCTACAAGTCCATTCTGAAAATTTAGCTTACGATTTCCACAGCAGGAAACTCATATGCTGTTTTATTAATATGCTAACTTAAGGCTAAAATAAGAATCAAATAACATCTCAATTATAACCACTTTGAGTTTCTTTAGTCTAATGGTGATATCTTGGCAACAAAGAACAAAATTTTGGAATGAGGACGAAAAATGCAGCTTAGATTTTAGAGTTTAGAAAGTTTCTATGTTTACAGACATTGATTACAGACTGATATTTTAAATTTTTTGCCTAAAATTTGTTCCTATAACAATAATAAGATGGCCCTTTATGGTGAGAATTTCTGTATTAACCTCATTAATATATCTAACAAATTTAGGTATTGTTATTGTAGCTAAATGCTCTTGAGAAATTATCTATTTTTAAAAATCACATTTTTCTTTTGATTTCCATTTTAATAGCAAAAATAAGTTTGTTCCAGCAGTTCTTGCAAACTCCAATCCATAGTGAGAAGTGGGTTGATTAGAAGGTTCTCCAAGGATAGGCAGCCAGGCTCTGGCTGCAGTCTGAGCTCGGGGCCTGAATAAAGATTCCCTGCTCTTCCCACTCAATGACTGATGTTCTTGACAATAGACAGATGCCGGAATTCAGAGGACTCAGCACTTTCTCAATGAGATACCAGCGCTGTAAATAAATCATTCTTGATCTTTAAATGCCATTTATATTTCCAAGTAAGAAACATACACCTAAAATTATTGAAAGGGATAAATGGAATTTGTTCAAGCAACAAAAATAAATGGAGCCTTTTTCTTTTATAAAGAAAATTAAATACTTCAGAAAAGCTAAAAATATCTTTAATTGGAGAGAATATGAATACCCCTTAAGGAAAATGAAGAAGCTAATTGTACCAAGAAATTTAATGAGATTATCATGTACCTTAATGGTTCTGGAGACACCATGGCCTTTCTTTTTTTAACTGTTAAAGAAATCTGTACATTTGTTAACTTACAGAAAGGAGATAATGTACCATAATGGGTTTTTGAAAAGCTACTCTATTTCTTCCAACTCCAAGTGACCAAATAAAATCGAATCACAACAAATCTAGAAAAATACATTATGAATTTAAAGAGACTCCCTTCTTGAGGTCTTCTTGAAAGTGAAATATAAAATAGATGTGCTAAGAGCTACTTGCAAAAAAGAAAACCCTAGACCAAGTTTCAAATCCTAGGATGTATGGAGCTGTCCCTCAGGCATGAGTTTCTTGCTGGTGGCAATATAACATGATTTGATGAGGAACCAAACTAGAGAGCTTGGAGGACCCAGTAGACAAACTCATTGTAGAACTCTGAGACCCGACGGGGACTTCCGTCTTCCTCCTGTCATCTGCTTCCCAGCTCTCCGGACTCAGTTACCTTTGATTCTCCCTGGTCCTCACCCAGCGCTCTTCTGTCTCTGAGCCTTCCCTGCAATGGGTATTACACCCACTAGAAAGACATCCTTCCCTCAGTCAGCATCTATTTGTTGAGCATCTACTATATGTGAGGGACAGAGGAAAAGATAGAATCCCTGTCTTGATAGAATTTAGCTGTAGGTGGGAGAGCAAACAAATAATTAAACAAGATACAATTTTGGATTCTAAGAGCTATGAAGAAAATCAATAAGCAATGTGATAGAGAGTAGATGGGCAGACAGACTCACTGAATAAATATTTGTTAAGCATAAAAAAGTGGCCTCCTCTTTTTTCTTCGTTTTACTTGAGTGATGTTTGAATTTTTACAAGCAAAATACAAAATGCATAATGGTAATGTTTTACATAATATGTAAACCAGTAAGTCCTACCCATTAGCCTACAATAAAAAATGAAATTCTACTCCCTTATTACAGAAGAAGGAAGCAAGGGCCACAGAGGTTGAAGGACACTTTATCAAAATTGCGTGGCTGGTTGAGAATGAACCCAGGTTTCCTGAGGAGCTGGGATACTGGCTCCTAGAGAGGTCAGCACACCGGGATCCTTTGCTGCATGTGTGAATTCTTATTTATTAAACCTATATCCGGTTGCAAGGTGTGGATTGTGAGGATAAGATGTATGGAGCTATTCTCAATACAAAGAATAAATGTATATTTTTCTATAGTTGTGGGAGTACAAAGGGATGAATCCAGGGAATTTAGAATGGGCCAGAGAGTTCTTGAATAAGCAGGAACTCACTAAGAACAGGAAGGACTGATGGGAAGCTGGGATCTCTCATTCTCTCTTTCACACAGGCCTGCACACACACTAACACACACAACCTCGCAACCCAGGTAGCAAGAGGACCTAACAATGTGGGGTAAAATGATGGATGGATAGATAGACACATGTCCTAAAAAACAGCTGACTTCAAAGACCCATCTCCCTCACCACCACATCCTGAGAGATTATGCCTCTGCGTGACACCACTCATTAAATGACAGTCTTAAAGCATAATGAAGTGAAAAGTAAACTGAGTCAGGATTTTCTGTGACCACGATTTAATAAACATGGAAATGAAGAAGTGTCCTCCAGGAAGCAGAAGAGAGAACAAAAGAGTGTGTCTCTTTGGTTTGGGGTTCTTTGTTTTGTTTTAGAGGTTTTTTTCATTGCCTTTCATTTAGTGTGTGAGAGGTTCTTTGAAGTGAAAATAAGATAAATATTGTATCTGCTGCATTGATTCTGGCTAGTTTCTCAGGGCAATTATTGTGGGGGGCTGGGAGTGAGAAAGGCTCTCTCTACCCTGCCCTTCCGTGAGAAGACTTCATGGCCATAGCAACCCTGTCCCCTCTTCATTCTTTACTTGCTCCTCCCTTTGGGGAAAAGGGCTGTGTCTGATTGGTTGGGACTAAGAAATAAATCTGCATAATCTTGGCCCTTCATCTTTTCTTTTTCACTTTGAGTTCTGATGTTTCTGCAGAAAGCATGCACCTGCTCTGCTTCTCGATCCCTTGAGTCTTACAAGGGCAGGCACAGAGCAGCGGTGCTATGGTTAAGTCCTGCTACTTCTGGGATTCAGTATTAGTAAGCCTGCCAGCCTATAATTAGAAACTACATTTACCAACATCAACTTCATTGGTAAAAATAATATATTGGCTCCCAACCTACCTTACTCTTAAGCCTTATTTTCCCTTTGGTTCAGAACTCAAGTGAATAAGAAGGGTGCTATTTATTGGACCCTGTCCAATCTCAACAACTATACATGGAATGGCAGGGAAACAGCCCTCTGGTCAAACTGAGTTTGGGGTTGATCACTTGGGACCTTGTAGTTGCATACTGCTTGATGCCAGTCTACCAAGAATTATTCAAGTCAGAAGACAATCAGCATTTTATTTTTGCATTTCTTGAACAAATGTTACAGAAATACATATACTGCTATTATTAAAGACTTGCGTGCACTTAACATAATTAAATATTTTTATTGCAATGAAAACAAATTATCCCACTTGGATGGGTTTAAGTCTAAGAAAAATATCAGCTTTTCCATCGAGTCAGCCTTGCTGGCACCTGCAAGATATGCTTCCTTCTGCCTGAATTTCTAAAGTGCTTCTTTCGTATCACTCAAGCTACTCACCACAACAGCAGTCTATGGCAGCTGTGAATACATCTTCTCTCCCATTTCTAGTGTTGTTAGCTCCCGCAGCCCAGGAACCTTATCTTATTCATGGCTTTGTGCTTTGCAGTATCTATTATAGAGGCATGCAATTTGTAGATAGCAAGGAAATGCAATTTTAAAATGTTTAAAAGCAAGTAGATCATAAATCAAAGGGTTTAGAGCTGATGGCAAATAATATCAGATGAAAAATAATACTTTTCCTCTGCATAGCCAGTTAATTACATATTTAAAAATAAATGGACATCAAGGGCAGCCTTGAAAAGAAGAAGTTCCTAAGGAACATCCTTGGGAAGTTGAGAAAGGTAGAAAGAGGGAGGAACAGTGACTTTTATCCTGTGTTATCTCATGTTTTTCATTATTTCTTAACCTTGATAACCTATATTCCTCAGGCTCTCAGAAGCCATTAGCATAATGCAGGAACCCACCCTCCTATGAAATCCTCTCCTCCCCATCACCATCTACAAAGAGCTGTCTTAGGTGACCCTGTAGATTCCTATCAATGCAGTCTCCTGCCCAAAAAGCCCCTTGAGGTACCTGGCTCTGCCACTGTAGCTGTCTTGATCCTTGACTGAGGCTTCTAATCCCTTTCTCACAAGCTCCCAAAGCTACATTCTCAAGCTGCCAGATGGCCTCAGGACACTGGATCCTCACAGAGACTGAGGAAACTACACCACATCACTTGACTTCAAAGAAAGAATATGTTTATGTGTTTTGTCTCCTAGAGAACTTTAAGAAAACAGTATTTCACCTTCTGTCTGGCGTCTCGTCCTTTCTCCTTATCCTTTCTTCCACCAGATACACTGCAAACCTCTTCCACATTCAGAAGAAAACATTATGAAAATCTATGCTTGAAGATCTCACTCACACCTCACCTGTGTCCCCAAAGTCCTTCAACAAGAACTCTTGCCATGCCAGCTATTCATTAGCTATTCATTGCTTCAGGCCCTGACTTATCCTACATTCATTGGCTTAAGAAGCAGCGTGCTGACCAACATGGAGAAACCCTGTCTCTACTCAAAATACAAAATTATCCGGGTGTGGTGGTGGGTGCCTGTAATCCTAGCTACTTGGGAGGCTGATGCAGGAGAATCACTTGAACACAGGAGGTGGAGGTTAAAGTGAGCCAAGATTGTGCCATTGCACTCCAGGCTGGACAACAAGAGCAAGACTCCATCTGAAGAAGAAAGAAGAAAGAAGAAGAAGAAGAAAGAAGAAGAAAGAAGAAAGAAGAAAGAAGGAAGAAGAAGAAGAAGAAGAAGAAGAAGAAGAAGAAGAAGAAGAAGAAGAAGAAAAAGAAAGAAAGAAAGAAAGAAAGAAAGAAAGAAAGAAAGAAAGAAAGAAAGGAAGGAAGGAAGGAAGGAAGGAAGGAAGGAAGGAAGGAAGGAAGGAAGGAAGGAAGGAGGGAAGGAAGGAGAAAGAAAGAAGAAGAAGAAAGAAGAAGAAGAAAAAGAAGAAGAAGAAGAAGAGGGGGAGGAGGGGGAGGGGGAGAAGGAAGAAGAAGAGTGGAGCCTCAGAAGTTTCAGAGAAATGATCCACAATTAACCACACAGTTAGTCCAGCTCTGAGGCTGGGGCTGAGACATCTGCCACTTCCTGTATCATCAGTGCTCCTATAGGCACATCACTGACCAGGTCCACAGCTCAGACTCTGCCGCAGTGGAATGGAACTGGATGAGTGAGCAGGAGGGTGGAGACAAGAGCCCTGGGGTGAATGTGAACTCCATGGTCTCTCACTCCAGTTCCATGGAGTGAGATATCCACATGACCTTGGAAAAGTAAGTCACTTTCTCCACTTGTTCCTCAGTTTTTCCCATTTATACATAAAGTGGTTAGACCTGGTAATCCCTTTGACGTGCTAAATCACAGTTTATATAATAGAAATAATAAATATTAAGTTTTTGGCCCTGGTTACATTTCATTTGATCATTCACACGGTTCCCATATAATCCCATGCTCATTCATGCATTCAAAGCTTGAGTCCATTTAAGATTACACAATCCAAGAAATGCTCATATCAGAAGTCCTGCTCATATGTTTTTTAAGACGAGAAAATAACTCGTTGCACGCTCACGTGCTATACAGTAACAAAGCCAGAGGCTGACAATGAACTAAGTGGGAGCAATACTTACTATTCCTGGTAGAACAACCAATCCAATAGTGAAAATTCACTAGCCAAGGAACCGTTTCTGGTTTAAGCTATGCTTTTTGCCTTGACTGGGGAAATATACCAAAGCACTGGGTTTTATCTGACACTCAGGGAAAGCCATATCACAAGAACTGGTGTTTGCATTGCAAAGTAGAAAAATCATTCATTGACTTGAGCTGCAGGAGGCCTACCCATTGTGCAGTCCACACGTGAGAAATTGCACCCTTTCTCTCCATGAGAAGCTGGGCTCAAATTCATTGCATTAATTTTATTGATCTATAGTCTGTGCAAGATAAAAGTCCTATGATTGCATGGCTAACCCTGGCAATACTCTATGCTCCTTGACAGGTTTTCTGATAGGTCTAAGAGTTATTTTTCCCCCCGCCAGGCCACAACTTAAAGAACCAACTTCAGCATTGTCATAGGAGCCAGGGATGCAAGAGATCTAAGGAGTTTCCTATGTTAACTGTCTTTCTCCAGTACAAGGATTCACATAGTCTTAAAACTTTTCTAAGTATCATCCAGCTTAGAGGAACATATCTAAGTGGCAAGAAACTCATGATTCTTGAGTCTATCGTTTCCATTTTCGGCCAGCTTCAATGGTTAGAAAGTTCCAAAGAATCGTGAGTCCAAAATGTCTTCCTACCCAGGTTACCTTGATTTATAAACTTTTGGCCCAGCTCCTTACACACAGTACTTGATAAACATTAATTATAACACAGGTATTATACTGAAACAATTCCCTATAGAATATTAAGACCATGGATGTTGAAGGCAGGCATGCCTAAAGTAAAGTGTAATTTTGGGCAAAGTATTCCTTAGGCCTTAATTTCCTTATTCATAAAATGTATAGTAATAGCTCCAACCTTACATGTATTACCTATTAAATGAGATAATGCAAGTCAAATACTTAGTACAGTGACTCACAGTAAGCACTCAAAACATTTAGCTATTGTTAATATTACCATCAATAATTATTTCTGGCAACGCTCTCTTCAATTGAAAAATTATCAGGCACGTACACAGGAAGCAGAAGGATGAAATAACTTGTTGAAAGAGTTAGCAATGGAAAACCTCTGCCTGATGGCAGAAACTCTTTCTTAGTCCATCTCTCAATCTCTTGGGCATAACACAGTACTTGGTGTAGGCTACATAAATATTTATTGAGTTGAAATGAACTAAACTCTCCATTAATGAGGACGTACAAGTGTAACATCAAACTATGTTTTCATAGACATTCACATTCTCCAATTAAGCTTTATTTAGAAAATATCTATGGCAAATGAATCTATCGACTGTTAAATCCTCTTTGCATAAATCCATTTTTACCCTTCTATATTAATCAGGATTCTCTAGAGGGACAGGACTAATAGGAGAGATGCATATATAAAAGGAAGTTTATTAAGGAGTACTGACTCACACAATCACAAAGTGAAGTCCTGCAACAGGCCGTCTGCAAGCTGAGGAGCAAGGAAGCCCATCCAAATCCCAAAATCTCAAAAGTAGGGAAGCCAACAGTGCAGCCTTCAGTCTGTGGCTGAAGACCTGAGAGCCCCTGGCAAACCACTGCTGTAAGTCCACCAGTCTAAAAGCTGAAGAAACTGGAGTTCAATGTTCAAGGGCAGGAAGGACCCAGCATGGGAGAAAGATGAAGACTAGGAAGACTCAGCAAGTCTAGTCCTTCCACGTTCCTCTACTTGCCTTTATCCTAGCCATGCTGGCAGCTGATTAGATGGTTCCCACCCAGATTGAGGGTGGGTCTGCCTCCCCCAGTCCACTGACTCAAATGTTCATCTCCTTTGGCAGCGCCCTCACAGACACACCCAGGAATAGTATTTCGCATCCTTCAATTCAATCAAGTTGACACTCAGTTTTAAGCATCACACCTTCCTTTATCTTTTCTACATCATTTGGACTATTGGATCTACTTTTGCTATTGCTTATGTAGATGGATATCACAATCTATTATTTATATCAGCCAATAATCATAGACTTGGAAGAGGCCTCGAAGATTGTTAAGTTCATCTGTATATTTTACATATATTGAAACTAAGAAGGAACAACATGTCCAAAATCACCCAGGTTTTTAATAGTAGAACTAGCACCAGAAGGCCGGGCATAGTGGCTCACACCTGTAATCCCAGCACTTTGGGGGGTGGAGGTGGGTGGATCAAGAGGTCAAAAGATCGAGACCATCCTGGTCAACATGGTGAAACCCCATCTCTATTAAAAATACAAAAATTAGCTGGGCATGGTGGTACATGCCTGTAGTCCCAGCTACTTGGGAGGCTGAGGCAGGAGAATCGCTTGAATCCAGGAGGCAGAGGTTGCAGTAAACTAAGATAATGTCACTGCGCTCCAGCCTGGTGACAGAGTGAGAGTCCGTCTCAAAAAAAAAAAATTAATTAATTAAAAAAAAAAAATGAAAACCAGCACCAGAAAATTACTTCTGACTCCCAAGTTAGAATTCCCTTTGCTCTACCATACTGTTAGTAAATACCAAGAGACTCATCAGTATGTGACATCTTTAGCATTCTGAGCTCTGTTCTGTAAGGGTAATTAGATATATAGCTTCCCATTATATTTGTTAGAGGCATTTAGAGATACTGGCTATTCTTTCTCCTTCACCTCCCTCTCTCTGGCTATTTCCACAGATTTTCAACTGATCACTTTTTAAAATCATATCATTTATATGAATCAGGCTTATTTGGATGTGGGTGACAGAAAGCCAACTCAAACTAATTTATGCAAAGAACAATTATTGGGAAAGACTGCGACATGTCTTCTAGCGGTAAAGAAGTGAAATTGTGAAGGACTTTCTAAAGAAAAGAACTGTTTGGGAGTCATGAATCTTCTCTGTACTGCCATTATCAATGACACCCAGTCTCTGTCTCTTTTGTTTTTGGTTTTAAATGAGAGAGAGAATAGATCAGCTCAGCTAATGTCCAGTGTCCAATTTGCTATTGTGAGAATTGGAAGGTTACCCACACAGTACAGCTCCACTAGAGGCCTCCTTTATCTGAGCATCAGGGGCTGTCCCTAAAGAAAAAGGAATCATTGTGAACAGAGCAGCAGCCCCAAAAGGTATATATTACATTTCACTACATATCTCCCCAAGTAGATAGCGAGTTTCCAGAAGGCAAGGACCATGTCAACTTCATCTTTATACAGTATTTTCAAACATTTTCCTTGCCTTCTGTGTAATAAACACCTAATGCACATTTGTGGATTTGAATCGTGTTAGATCTACTATTTCTTTTTATCCAGGCCTACTGAACTAGGCCAAGAAAGCTACAGTATACAACTAATAAGAAATAGGAGTTTGCATTGCTTTTGGTTATTTGGAAAACCTCAAACCCAAGCCAATACATCCTCACTCCAGTGAAAAATACCTCCCCAGTTTCCTGTAGAGAGAGTTCCTCTTTCTCAGGCAGCCTCTCTACTGGAAGTGTCTCTTCCTGACATCCTGGAGCTTCCCCACAGCTAAGTCTTCAGTGTTTCAAATAGAGCCCTGCTGTGCTCAGGTCATTAGGATTCTTGTCTTCCCTCTTCATATGACAGACATCCAGAGAACATATTCTCTTCTCCTGAGAAAAAGCTCCAATCAAATATGCTCATTAAAGCCCTGTGATTCTCCTGCTTCCTTCAAATGCACAACAAAAATGAATCACTTTATGCTGACCCGAAACCTGGCCCGGGAGTGTCTGCCCAGACCAACTGTGGGCTGACTGCCAGGCCCTTGTGAGATGTACTAGGCAGTTTCACTGTCAAATACCAGATCCTGCTGCTGCCTTCCAGCTGGTTATCGGAGCTGGCAGGCAACTGCATAGAGAACCCTGAACAAAATATCACAGTTTACCCAGAATCAAAAGGATAATAACAAATTAAGATGAAAACAAAGTCAAATTTGCCCCCATTCTGCCCCTAATTGGTCTCACTTACCCATTCCTGGCTTTTCAAGTATAGGCTATGACGCAGTGTGGTGGGAAGGGCATGAGACGGGAAGTCAGAACACCTGAGTCTACTCACAGGCCCTGCCACTAGCTAGTTGTATAATCTTTCAGCCTCAGGTGCCTCATGTGGAAAGAGGATACTATTAAGATCTTGCAGCTCACAGACTTCATTTTAAGGTATGGTCCCAACAAACTTTACTACCACTGGTACAACCACCACTATTAGCTAATATTTATCAGATATTTATTCTGTGTCAGATACTGTTTTGTGCTTAATTACTAGGTATACATTTATTTAACCCTTATAACAACCCTTTGAAGGAACTTAGTAATATTACTTTGTCCCATTTTGCAGATGAAGAAACTGAGATTTAGAGAGTGAAATAACTTGCTCAAGGTTATAACAGCCAGTAAATTATAGAGCTTCACAACCCATATTTTTTACCTCTGCAGTAGTAGTCCAATAACATCTCAGTTACCAAAACCAATATAGTGATGCTAAGCTTCCTCCTTGGCCTCCCTCTGCCCCAAACACTTGGTTTCTGGTCTTAAGTACATAGTATTATCTCCTTCAAATTGGTTCACTATTTCTGAACTAACCGATCACTCTGAAGGTCTGATTCCTTTTAAAAACCAGCAAATGTCCACCTTCTAAAACCCACCATCTACTGTCCTCATTTGCCAATGCACATGTTGCCTCATTAAGTCATTCCTTTTATTATTATCAGTTATCTCTTGACCGTTATGTCCTATCTCTCCAGCCAGATTTGAATACATGAAAAACCAGACATGGATCACACTTCTTTGAACTACACTTAGTCCCTGGCACAATGTCTTTGTGCCAATCAGTAAATCTTAGTTGGGTTTAGTGTAGCTTCTTCCTAAGCTCTAGCCTAAACTATACTCCTTAGTGTCTATATGGTTATATGTGCTCTTTTCGGAAACTATGGGATTAGAATTGTCAACCAGAAGCCTGGCAGCCCCCTCTGGAAGACATCCAGCTTTCACTGTGCAGGCAGCGTGGGAAAGGGCACCCTGACCTATTCCTGTGCTCCTCTGCTAACCTAGGTGAGTTACTTATGCCAGAGCTTCACCATGTCTGCTTACCACCATGTGTCTGATGGGATCAGGACAAGCTTTCCTGGTGATGCCAGCCAAGAAAAAACAGCTGGCTAATGTGAAAAGGATGTTACCAGGCACCTGGCCCACTTAGATGAGCTTTTTGTGCCAGCTTTGCATTTTGCATCAAGGCCTATGGTGAGAGTAGGGAGTGACTGCACCTTCTCTCCTCTCCAAAAGCTGGTGTGTAGGTGCCAAGCTCATAATGATCATCTGTTGGGCTGTCTGTCCATAGCACCTGCAGCTCAAACAACTAAGTCTGGAAGATGCCAAGACCTTGGCACTCTCAGGGTATAATGGGAATGCCAAGAACTGAGGGGGCGACAAGTGTTCAAATTGTCTCATTACCTCCTCTTGAAAGTTCCAACACCCAAATGCTGAAGGATATATGAAAGTTACTCCAGGTGCATTGTATTTTAGAAACATCATCTATTTCAGCCAATAGAGGAGATGCAAAATGTTCAGAAAATTGTGAGGAGCTTGGTGATTTTCAGGAAAGATGATGTTCTTTTATTGCTCCTACAATATCGACTAATAAACAACCTTCAATGTGCTTTTAATAGCCAGCTGATCCCCAGTTTCATTGACAGCAAAGCAAGATAAACCAACTCTGGCTACAGCAAGAAGAGAAATTTGTAACCCTTGTTTTTAAATTGTACTCCTACCGGTGCGGTGGCTCATGCCTGTAATCCCAGCACTTTGGGAGGTTGAGGTGGGTGGATCACCTGAGGTCAGGAGTTCAAGACCAGCCTGACCAACATGGTGAAACCCCATCTCTACTAAAAATACAAAAATTCAGCCAAGTGTGGTGGTGCGCCCCTGTAATCCCAGCTACTCCGGAGGCTGAGGCATGAGAATCGCTTGAACTGGGGTGGCAAAGATTGCAGTGAGCCGAGATCACGCCACTGCACTCCAGCCTGGGTGACAGAGCAAGACTCCGTCTCAAAAAACAGTAAATACATAAATAAATAGTACTCCTAAGACTGCTTTGAAGGAGGTAGTGAGCAGGAAGGCTCCTGAACGGGGAAAATGGCAACAACAGGAGAAAATATAAAAACATTTTTGTCATTGTTTAAGTCTCTGTAAAGATAATTGCCTTTTTAAAAACAAAAATACTAACAATGTACTGTGGGATGTATAACACATGTAGAAGTTAAATATGCAATAACAGCACAAAGGCCAAGAGGGGAGAAATGTAGGCATACTCTTGCAAGGTTTAAATACTTGATGTGGCATGGGATATCATGTGAAGAAAAACTGGAATAGTTAAGGTTAATACAACAACCCTAAAGCAGCCCTTAAAATAAAACAAAAAAGAGTAACAGCTAATTTGCCAACAAAAATAATAATAAAATAAATTCTTTAAAAAAATAATGTAATCCAAAAAAGGCAGGAAAAAAATGGGGATGGAACAAAGGACAGATGGGACAAATAGAAATGAAGTAGCAAAATAGTACATTTAAACCCAATCATACCAACAATCACATTTATTGTAAATAATTTAAATACTCCAAGTAAAAGACGGACATGTTCAGATTGTATTAAACAGCAAGTCTCAACCATATGCTGCTTAAAAGAAATCAGTTTAAATATAAAAACATAAACTGGTTAAAAGTCAAAGTGTGAAAAAGATGTATCATGCTAACATTAAATTTAAAAAACAAAAGCTAAAGTATCTTGATTAATAGCAGTCCAGGAAAATTTTAGAGAAAGAACAGAATATTACCAAAGATAAAGAGGATCATTTCACAGTGATAAGTGGGCCAATTCATCAAGCAAGATTAACAATCCTAAATGCTGATGCACTTAAGAGTAGAGATGAAAGCCTGATAGAACCACAAGAGGAAATAGACAAAGCCACACTTATAATTTTTAAAATTAATTTTTCATTTTTTATTTTTGTAGGTACATAGTAAGTGTATATATTCATGGGGTACATGAGATGTTCTGATACATGCATACGATGCATAATAATCACATCATGGAACATGGGGTATCATTTACCTCATGCATTTATCCTTTCTCCGCACTTACAGATTAAGATTTCAACAACCGTCTCTCAAAAATTACTGGAACAAGTAAACAGAAAATCAGCAAGGATATGGAAGACTTTAAAAAAACATTGACTACCTAGACTTAATTTACATTTTTAGGATACTACACCCAACAACAGCAGAATACACATTCTTCTCAAGTACAAAAGGAACATTTACCAAAACAGACCATAGTCTTGGTCATGAAGAGAGTGTCAATAAATTTTAAAGGACTCAAGTCATGGAAAGTGTGTTTTCTGCCTGCCTTGCAATTAAATTAGAAATTAATAACAGAAAACTGGAAAATCTTCAAATATTTGAAAATAAATAACTCATTTCCAAATAGCCCCTGAGTCAAGAAGAAATCATACTAGAAGTTAGAAAATGACTTGAACTAAGAAAAGGAAAGCACAACTATCAAAATGGGTGAGATGCAGGTAAAGCAATAGTAAGAGGAAAATTTGTAGCAGTGAACATAAATAACAGAAAAAAAAGAAGAGTCTCAAATCAGTGACCTCAGCTTCCATCTTAAGAAACTAGAAAAACAAAAGCAAATAAAACCCAAAGAAAGCAGAATAAAGAAAACAAAGATTAGAGCAGAAATCAATAGAATAGAAAACAGAAACACAATAAAGAAATTAAAGGAAGTCAAAAGCTGGCTCTTTTAAAAGGTTGATGGTTACATTTGTAGCTTGAAGGGGCTAGAAGGATCACAAAGAGCTCCTGGATTAAGGGTAGATCCTCAATAGCTGCAGGGAACCATACCTTGCCTGCCTGAATATGCCTAGATCTCACATTGATGTCTTTCCCCTTGGCTTCACAGGCAATCATTCACTTGCCGTCTTTTGTTAAGGATATTCTTTCCCAGGAGTCAATGAGTAGTCAGGGTTGGCATTTCCGAGGGAGAAGCCCACAAGCATAACTTCAGGCATATTTAAAGAATTCTGATGATTTTGCCTTTTCTGATAGCCTTGGGTTTTTCCACAGTTTGCAGATCTTCTCTGCCATCGAAAAACTTATAGTACCGAGGCCGGGCGTGGTAGCTCACGCCTGTAATCCCAGCACTGTGGGAGGCCAAGGCAGGGGGATCCCCAGGTCAGGAGTTCGAGACCAGCCTGGCCAACATGGTGAAACCCCATCTCTACTAAAAATACAAAAATTAACTGGGCGTGGTGGCAGGCATCTATAGTCCCAGCTACTCTGGAGGCTAAAGCAGGAGAATGTTGAACCTGGGAGGCAGAGGTTGCAGTGAGCCAAGATCATGCACCACTGCACTCCAGCCTGGGTGACAGAGTGAGACTCCATCTCAAAAAAAAAAAAAAAAAAGTATATATACTATATATACGGTATATATATACCCTATATATAGTACTGAGACAAAGTTAGCAGAACCCTGGGGAAGGAAAAATCCTCCTCAGTGTTGCTGTGAATACGGGACTTTACTAACCCTCCTTGAATCTTTGACTCTTGTCAGAGAAATCTGGCTTTCTCTTAAAATCTGAAGGTGAAATGCCTCACCTGGGCCAATGCCACTCACAGGGATAAGAATACTGAAGTGGGGGTAAGAGGTAAGAAGCCTGGATTCACTAAGTACAAAAAAAGAGACGCAAACTGAAAAATAAAATGTAAACCAAAATGTGTGCAAACCAACTGGGAGCAGTTTTAGATAGACAAATCCTGAAAATGGCATCAGGGGGACATGAATGCTAGCTCCACCTCTGGACCTGACTCTGTGACGCTCTACAAGCTATTTCTCCTTTCTAACCGAATGTGCCTCTATGAAAAAAAAAGTGAGAAATGGATTAAATGATCTCTCAGGAGCTCTCTGGTTCTGTTATTCCTGTGACACTCCTACATCCTTCCTGTGAAAGTGACAAGGTCAGTGTTAGGAAACCTTTGACCACACTGCTTAATCTCCATGTTGACTTCTGTGAGGAATTGGTTTTAGGACTCTCTTGCCCTCCTTTAATCTAGTTTTTCAGTCAAGGTGCTTATTTGCAGAAGGGGAATGGGGGAAACCTGCAACAGATTTAAGTTAAAAAAGGGAGCTTACTGAAGGTATTGTAGGCAGCTCATAGAATCACAAGAAGACTGGAGAGGCAGGAGAGAAAGTGGGGCCTAGGGCCAGCCAGGATCACAGCCATTATGTTCTCAATCTGGTGCCTGGAAGACCCCACATTCCCTCCAGGAACACAGGATGCCATGCTGGTATCCTGTCCCCTTCAGCCTTGACAGACACAGATCACAACTGGCAGCACTGTGTGCTGTAGCAGCTGCTGCCAACACCTGCCTCTGGAATGGGCTGTTGGCTGCCCCTGCTTTTTGAGTCACAAGCTTCCAATTCAGTCTTGGCAGCTGGGTCTGATGGGCCTAGCTCCTGTCAACCTAGTTCCAGGCACCAGAGAAATAGGAGAGTGAATCTTTGAGGTTTTCAGCATCTATAGAGAAGACAAGTTCTATCTCCCACTAAAACTTATATAGTGAAAAATTCTTCCACAGATGAAGGGGTTCAGTTATGCCACAGCCACAAGATAAGACAAATGTTTTAAACATCTGACTAACATCAGTAGGAAAAGAACATGCTTTCATGTGTTGCCCTATATCATAAAGGACTCTAGGTTCTAAAATCTGGACATGGAAAATAGACTGCAGCCCACCTAATCTAGCCCTCTCATTTTACAGATGGGAAATTGAATTTAAAAAGGGATGATAACCAGCTTGTCGGCTGGACCAGAACTTAAGTTTCCTGCCCTTAGGCCAATTATCCCACTACATCATGCCTTCTAAGACAAAGAACAGAATCCCTTCTTTGTCAAATGAAGTAAGATGCCAAATGTTCATAAAACATATTTGTTTTTGCAATTTAGCTTGTTTTGATTTATTGTGAAGGTTTTGGTATTAAACACATTAGATCCACTCCCCTCCAGATTCTGACTCAATTAGTATGTATTAACCACCTGCTGTAATGGCAGACATTGCACTAGTGTTCTCCTTAATGCAGCAGGAGGTGCAGCGATCTGTTTGCATCTGAGGAACAACGGTTAATGGGGACTAGAGCACTGTGGAGCTTCTCTCACCATCTATTATTTCTGCTTTTTTTCTGATCATTGTTTTATTCTCCCTTTTTGATAGATACTTCTGCATCTGGTCCTCCTGGCTGAAAGGAAGACAACTGTGGAACCATCGCAACAGCTGTAGGAAGATGTGTTAGAATTTCAACAGATGGCTCAGCTCTTTTAGTCCCAGTA
Source organism: Piliocolobus tephrosceles (assembly GCF_002776525.5). Classification (NCBI taxonomy): domain Eukaryota; kingdom Metazoa; phylum Chordata; class Mammalia; order Primates; family Cercopithecidae; genus Piliocolobus; species Piliocolobus tephrosceles. Next base: position 188,736,044 of record NC_045435.1, on the reverse strand, counting down.
CCAAAATCTCAAGGAAGAGGCAATGGTCTCAGAGTCTTTATCCCTGGTCCAGCAACTGTAGCTAGAGGGTCAGAATCACACAGTGCATGGCTGCTTCCACAGTACCTCCCAGAGCAACTACAGGAGGCAGAGGGTAGTTCAAGAAAAGCTTGGAAATGCTCAGAGGAAACATCGATTCCATTACACAGATACGAATTAATGTAATACATCAGCCTCATTTATTCATCAAATACTTATTTAATGCTACTGCATTTAAGGCCCTGTTTTAGATAACAGAAACACAGCAGTGAACACAATAAACACAGAAGATAGAAAAAAGATAAACAAGCAAATATGTTTTGTGTCTGATAATGGTAAGTACTATGGAAAAAATAAAGTAGGGTTATGAGTGAGGGTGGAGAGTGGGTATATGTGCATGCATGCACCACTCTAGGTAGAGAAGACAAAGAAGGCCTCATTGAGAAAAGGATGTTTTAGTTGAAATCTAAAAGAAATGAGGGAATTAGCCATGAAGCTATGAGGTAAAAGCATTCCAAGAAGCAAAACAGGAAGTGCAAAGACCCTGAGGCTGGAAAGTGCTTTGTGTGTTCAAGAAATAGCAAAGAAGTTGAAATGCACCTAACAGAGAATGAAAGGAAGAATGTCAGGAGATGATGTCTGAGAAGGGAGAGGAGCCAGGTCATATAGGGTTTTGTGCTGTATAAACCACTGTAAGGACTTTGGCTTTTACTCCAAGTGAAATAGGAAGTCATTCGAACATTTTAAGAAAAAGAACATTTCACACACATGTATCATCTTGAGAGCAGGTTGCAAGTATGTAAGGGTACAAGCAGGGAGATCAGTTGAGAGACTACCATGACCATTTAACCAAGAGATGATGGTGGTTTAAAACAAAGTGATAGTGAAAATTTTGGATTTATTTGAAGGTGGAACTGACTGGAGTAGTCCAACCGATTGGATGTGAGAAATAAGAGAAAGAGGAGAACCAATGATGAGTTTTGACCTGAGCGACTGGAAAGATAGAGGTCACTGATCCCTTTCAAAGTTGTTGGGGTTTGTTTTATTTTGTTTTGTTTTCAGTGAGATGGTGGGAACAAAAGTCAAGCACAGCGAGTACAAAGGAGAACTTGAGGAGAGAGAAATCAGAAACAGCTAGTATAGAAAGCTCTTCAGAAAATTTTGCTATAAAAGTGAACAGAGAAATGGGATGGTAGGTGGAGGTGAGGAAATGTTTATTCATTTTTAAGATGAGAGTGTTGAAGCATCTCGGTATGCTTATGTGAATGATCCAGTAAAGAGGGGAAAACTGATGATATGGGGGAGGGGAGAGAAATACTAAAGAGATGTCCCTGGGTAGGTGAGAAATGATAGAATGTAGGACACCAGGCTGACAATTTGCCTTAGATAAGAAAAGACAAAATTCAACCTTTGTAACTGGAGACAAGTGGAGCACATGAATACAAAAGCAGGTGAGGTGCAAGGCTTAGTAGGAGAAACGTAGGGAAGTGCTTTCTTGTCCCAAGTGCATTTCTCTTATCAGAGTGAAGTAAAAAGTAAAGTCATCAACTGAGAGTGAGAAAGGAGGAAGAGATCTTTGAAATTTGAGGAGATAGGAGAGAGTGTGAAACATAAGCAAATGGGAGATTGGATAGAGGATGGGGAATGTAATCGTATTTCCAGGCAGCACTAAAGGCCCTGTTGAGATTAGTAATCATGAATGTAAGGTGAGACCACGTAGTCCTAGCTAGTGCAATCAGGAAAGAGGAGGAAATAAAGGGAATTCATGGAAAAGAAGAAGTAAAGCTATCTCTCTTTGCTGACGATATGATTCTATACCTAGAAAACCCTAAAAGTTCTGCCAAAAGGCTCCTGGAACTGATAAACAATTTCAGTAAAGTATCAGGATAGAAAATCAATGTGCAAAAATCAGTAGCATTTCTATACACCAATAATGTTCCAGCTGAGAACCAAATCAAGAACAAAATCCTATAGGAACAAAGTCTTCAAGAAGTCTGGGATTATGTTAAATGACCAAACCTAAGAATAATTGGTATTCCTGAGGAAGAAGAAAATTCTAAAAACTTGGAAAACTTATTTGGGGAAACAATCAAGGAAAACTTTCCTGGCCTTGCTAGAGACCTAGACATCCAAATACAAGAAGCAGGAAGAACACCTGGGAAATTTACTGCAAAAAGATCATTGCCTAGGCACATTGTCATGAGACTATCCAAAGTGAAGATGAAGGAAAGAATCTTAAGAGCTGTGAGATAGAAGCACCAGGTAACCTATAAAGGGAAACCTATCATATTAACAGCAGATTTCTCAGCAGAAACCCTACAAGCTAGAAGGGATTGGAGCCCTATCTTCACCCTCCACAAACAAACAATGATCAGTCAAGAATTTTGTATCCAGTGAAACTGAGCATCACATATGAAGGAAAGATACAGTCTTTTTCAGACAAACAAATGCTGAGAGAATTTGTCACTACCAAAACCAACACTACAAGAACTGCTAGAAGGAGCTCTAAATCTTGAAACAAATCCTAGAAACACATCAAAACATACCTCTTTAAAGCATAAATCACACAGGACCTATACAACAAAAATACATGTTAAAAAGAAAAAAAAAAGTACACTGGCAACAAATAGTACAATGAATGCAATGGTACCTCACATCTCAACACTAACATTGAATGTAAATGGCCTAAATGCTCCACTTAAACGTTACAGAACTGCAGAATTGATAAGAACTCACCAACCAACTATCTGCTGCCTTCAAGATACTCATCTAACATAAGGCTCATGTAAACTTAAAGTAAAGGTGTGGAAAAAGGCATTTCATGCAAATGGACACCAAAAGCAAGCAGGAATAGCTATTCTTACATCAGACGAAACAAACTTTAAAGCAACAGTGATTAAAAGAGACAAACAGGGCCATTATATAACGGTAAAAGGCCTTGTCCAACAGGAAAATATCACAACCCTAAACCTATATGCACCTAACACTGGAGCTCCCAAATTTATAAAACAATCACTAATAGACGTAAGAAATGAGATAGACAGCAACACAATAATAGTGGGGGAACTTCATTACTCCACTGACAGCACCAGACAAGTCATCAAGACAGAAAGTCAACAAAGAAACAATGGATTTAAAATATACCTTGAAACAAATCTTAACAGATACATACAAAACATTTCATCCCACAACTGCAGAATACACATTCTATTCAATAGCACATGGAACTTTCTCCAAGATCGACCATATGATAGGCCAGAAAATAAGCCTCAATAAATTTAAGAAAACTGAAATTATATCAAGCACTCTCTCAGACCACAGTGGAATAAAACTGGAAATCAACTCCAAAAGGAACCTTCAAAACCATGCAAATACACGTAAATTAGAAAACCTGCTCCTGAATGAGCAATGGGTCAAAAATGAAATCAAGATGGAAACTAAAAATAACACAACCTATCAAAACCTCTGGGATACAGTAGAGGCAGTGCTAAGAGGAAAGTTCATAGCCCTGAATGCTTACATCAAAAAGACTGAAAGTGCACAAACTAACATTCTAAAGTCACACCTCAAGGAACTAGAGAAACAAGAACAAACCAAACTCAAATGCAGCAGAAGAAAGGAAATAACCAAGATCGGAGCAGAACTAAATGAAATTGAAACAAAAACAAATACAAAAGATAAATGAAACCAAAAGCTGGTTCTTTGAAAAGATAAATTAAATTGATAGACCATTAGCAAGATCAGCCAAGAAAAGAAGAGAGAAAATCCAAATAACTTCATTAAGAAACAAACCAGGAGATATTACAACTGACACCACAGAAATACAAAAGATCATTCAAGGCTATGGTGAACACCTTTAAGCACACAAATTAGAAAATCTAGAAGAGATGGATAAATTCTTGGGAAACTACAACCCTCCTAGCTTAAATCAGGAAGAATTAGATGCCCTGAACAGACCAATAACAAGCAGTGAGATTGAAATGGTAATTTAAAAATTACCAACAACAAAAAAAGTCCAGGACCAGATGGATTCACAGCAGAATTCTACCACACTTTCAAAGAAGAATTGGTACCAATCCTTTTGACACTATTCCACAAGATAAAGAAAGAAGGAGCAAAGACTTGGAATCAACCCAAATGTCCATCAGTGACAGACTGGATGAAGAAAATGTGGCACATATACACCATGGAATACTATGCAGCCATAAAAAAGGATGAGTTTTTGTCCTTTGTAGGGACATGGATGCAGCTGGAAACCATCATTCTCAGCAAACTATCTCAAGAACAAAAAACCAAACACCGCATGTTCTCACTCATAGGTGGGAACTGAACAATGAGATCACTTGGACTCAGGAAGGGGAACATTACACACCGGGGCCTATCACAGCGGGGGGAGGGATTGTATTGGGAGTTATACCTGATGTAAATGACGAGTTGATGGGTGCTGACGAGTTGATGGGTGCAGCACACCAACATGGCACAAGTATACATATGTAACAAACCTGCACGTTATGCACATGTACCCTAGAACTTAAAGTATAATAAAAAAAAATAATAATAAAAAAGAAAGAAGGAATCCTCCCTAATTCATTCTATGAAGTCAGCATCACCCTGATACCACAACCAGGAAAGGACATAACCAAAAAAGAAAAGTACAGACCAATATCCTTGATGAACATAGATGCTAAAATCTTTAACAAAATGCTAGCTAACCAAACCCAACAACAAATCAAAAAGATAATCCACCACAATCAAGTGCGTTTCATACCAGGGATGCAGGGACGGTTTAACATATACAAGGTAATAAATGTGATACACCACATAAACAGAATTAAAAACAAAAATCACATGATCAGTTCAATAGATGCAGAAAAAGCATTTGACAAAATCCAGCATCTTTTGTGATTAAAACTCTCAGCAAAATCAGCATACAGGGGACATAACTTAATGTAATAAAAGCATCTCTTACAAACCCACAGCCAACATAATACTGAATGGGGAAAAGGTGAAAGCATTCCCTCTGAGAACTGGAACATGACAGGGATGCCCACTTTCACCACTCCTCTTCAATAGAGTACTGGAAGTCCTAGCCAGACTAATCTGACAAGAGAAAGAAATAAAGTACATCCAAATCGATAAAGAGGAAGTCAAACTGTCACTCTTTGCTGATTATATGATCATTTACCTTGAAAAACCCTAAAGACTCCTCCAGAAAGCTCCTAGAACTGCTAAAAGAATTCAGCAAAATTTCCAGATACAAGATTAATGTATACAAATCAGTAGCTCTTCTATACACCAACCAACAGCAACCAAGTGGAGAATGAAATCAAGAACTCAACCTCTTTTACAATAGCTGAAAAAAAAATATTTAGGAATACAGCTAACCAAGGAGTCGAAAGACCTCTACAAAGAAAACTACAAAGCACTGCTGAAAGAAATCATAGACAACACAAACAAATGGAAACACATCCCATGCTCATGGATGGATAGAATCAATATTGTGAAAATGACCATACCGCCTAAAGCAATCTACAAATTCAATGTAATCCCCAACAAAATACCAATATCATTCTTCACAGAATTAGGAAAACAATTCTAAAATCCACATGGAACCAAAAAGGAGCCCACATAGCCAAAGCAAGACCAAGCAGAAAACAAATCTGGAGGCATCACATTACCTGATTTCAAACTATACTATAAGCCCATAGTCACCAAAACAACATGGTCCTGGTATAAAAATAGGCACACAGACAAATGGAACAGAATAGAGAACCCAGAAATAAACCCAAATACTAACAGCCAACTGATCTTCGACAAAGCAAACAAAAACAAAGTGGGAAAAGGACGTCCTTTTCCACAAATGGTGCTGGAAAAAATGGTTAGTCACATGTAGGAGAATGAAACTGGATCCTCATCTCTCACCTTATACAAAAATCAACTCAAGATAGATTAAGGACTTAAATCTAACACCTGAAACTATAAAAATTCTGGAAGATAACACTGGAAAAACATTTCAAGATTTTGGCTTAAGCAAGGATTTCATGACCAAGAATCCAAAAGCAAATGCAATAAAAACAAAGATAAGTAGTTGGGACTTAATTAAACTAAAGCGCTTTGCACGGCAAAAGGAACAGTCAGCAGAGTAAACAGAAAACCTACGGACTGGGAGAAAATCTTCACCATCTATACTTCTGACAAAGGACTAATATTCAGAATCTACAATAAACTCAAACAAATCAGCAAGAAAAAAACAATCCTATCAAAAAGTGGGCTAAGGACATGAATAGACAATTCTCAAAAGAAGATATACAAATGCCAACAAATATATGAAAAAATGCTCAATATCACTAATGATCAGGGAAATGCAAATTAAAACCACAATGTGACAGCACTTATTCCTGCAAGAATGGCCATTATCAAAGAATAAAAAAACAGATGTTGGCATGGATGCAGTAATCAGGGAACACTTCTGCGCTGCTGGTGGGAATGTACAACTACTATGTAAAACAGTGTGGAGACTCTTTAAAGAACTAAAGATAGAACTACCATTTGATCCAGCAATCCCACTACTGGGTATCTACCCAGAGAAAAAAAGTCATTGTACAAAAAAGATACTTGCACACTCATGTTTATAGCAGCACAATTCACAATTGCAAAATCGTGGAACCAACCCAAATGCCCACCAATCAATAAGTGGACAAAGAAACTGTGGTATATTTATATGATGAAATACTACCCAGCCATAAAAAGGAATGAATTACCAGCATTTACAGAGACCTGGATGAGACTGGAGACTATTTTCTAAGTGTAGTAACTCAGGAATGGAAAATCAAACATCGTATGTTCTCACTGATATGTGGGAGCTAAGCTATGAGGATGGAATACATTGGACTTTGGGGACTTATGGGGAAGAGCAGGATGGGGGTAAGGGATAAAAGACTACAAATATGGTGTGGTGTATACTGCTTGGGTGATGGGTGCACCAAAATTTCACAAATCACCACTGAAGAACTTACTCATGTGGCTGGGTGCAGTGGCTCACACCTGTAATCCCAACACTGTGGGAGGCCAAGGCAGGCAGATCACCATGTCAAGAGATTGAGACCATGCTAGCCAACATGGCGAAACCCCATCTCTACTAAAAATATAAAAATCAGCTGGGCATGGTAGCATGTGCCTGTAGTCCCAGCTACTTGGGAGGCTGAGGCAGGAGAATTGCTTGAACCTGGGAGGCAGAGGTTGCAGTGAGCTGAGATTGTGCCACTGCACTCCAGCCTGGCAAAGAGTGAGACTCCGCCTCAAAAAAAAAAAAAAAAACTTACTCATATAACCAAATACCACCTGTACCCCAATAACTTATGGAAAAATTTTTTTAAAATAAATAGAAGAAATAAATATTCTGGTGCTACTCCAGAAACCTTAAGACACACACAATTTTATTTACAATAGCCACAGACACAAAAATAAAATACCTAGGAATACATCTAACCAAGGAGATGAAAGATCTCTATAAGGAAACTATAGAACACTGCTGAAAGAAATAATGGATAACATGAAAAAATAGAAAAAAATATTCCATGCTCATGGATAGGAAGAATCAATACCATTAAAATGGCCATACTGCCCAAAGAAATCTGCAAATTGAATGCTATTCCCATTAAGCTACCAACTTCGTTTTTCACAGAACTACAAAAAACTATCCTAAAATTCATATGAAACTAAAAAAGAGCCCAAATAGCCAAGTCAATGCTAAGCAAAAAGATTAAAGTGGGAGGCATCACACTATGCAACTTCAAACTATATTATAAGGCTACAGTAACCAAAACAGCATGGTACTGGTACCAATACAGACACATAAACCAATGCAACAGACTAGAGAACTGAGAAATAAAGGCATACACCTACAACCACCTAATCATCAACAAGCTTGACAAAAACAAGCAATGGGGAAAGGATTCCTGTTCAATAAATGGTGGTGGGGCAGCTGGCTACCCATACACAGAAAAATGAAAATGAACCCCTACCTTTCACCACAAACAAAAATTAACTCAAGATGGATTAATTTAAATGTAAGATCTTGAACGTTAAGAATCCTAGATGAGCCGGGCGCGGTGGCTCAAGCCTGTAATCCCAGCACTTTGGGAGGCCGAGACGGGCGGATCACGAGGTCAGGAGATGGAGACCATCCTGGCTAACACGGTGAAACCCCATCTCTACTAAAAATGCAAAAAATTAGCCAGGCGTGGCGGCGAGCGCTTGTAGTCCCAGCTGCTTGGGAGGCTGAGGCAGGAGAATGGCCTAAACCCGAGAGGCGGAGCTTGCAGTGAGCCGAGATCCGGCCACTGCACTCCAGCCCAGGTGACAAAGCGAGACTCCGTCTCAAAAAAAAAGAATCCTAGATGAAAGCTTAGGAAACACCATTCTGGACATCGGCCTTGGGAAAGAATTTGTGACTAAGTCCTCAAAAGCAATGGCAATAAAAACAAAAATGGATAACTGGGACTTAATGAAACTAACAAACTTCTGCACAGTAAAAGAAATGATCAACAGAGTGAATAGGCAACCCACATAATGGGAGAAAATGTTTGCAAACTATGCATCTGACAAAGGTCTAATATCCAGAATCCATAAGGAATTTAAACAATTGAACAAATAAAAAAACAAATAACCCCATTAAAAAATGGAAAAAAAGACATTAACAGGCACTTATCAAAAGAAGATATGTAAGAGGCCAACAAATGTATGAAAAAATGTTCTGCATCATTAATTATCAGAGAAATGCAAATCAAAACCACAGTGAAATATCTCACACCAGTCAGAAAGGCTATTATCAAAAAGTAAAAAAACTACGTATGTCAGGTAAGGCCACAGAGAAAAGGGAATGCTTATACATTGTTGGTAAGAATGTAAATTAGTTCAGCCACTATGGAAAGAAGATTGGAGATTTTCAAAGCACTTAAAACAGTACTACCATTTCACCTAGCAATCCCATTACTAGGAAAAAGAAATCATTCTGCCAAAAAGACACATGCACTTATATGTTCATTGCAACACTACTCACAATAGCAAAGACCTGGAATCAACCTAGGTGCCTGTCGACAGTGGACTGGATAAATAAAATGTGGTACATATACACCATGGAATACTATGCAGCCTTAAAAAGAACAAAATCATGTCCCTTCCAGCAGCATGGATGCAGCTGGAGGCCATCATCCTGAGTAAATTAACCCAGAAACAGAAAACCCAGTACTGCATGTCCCCATGTATAAGTGGGAGCTAAACATTGGATACTTATGGACATAAAAACGGCAACAATAGACACTGGAGACTACTAGAACGGAGAGGAACAGAGGGATGGGAGCAAGGATGTAAAAACTGACTACTGGATACTATGCTGAGTATCTGGGTGGCGGGATCAATCGTACCCCAACGCTTAGCATCATGCAATACACCCATGTAACAAACCTGCATGTGTACTCCCTGAATCTAAAATAAAAGTTGAAATTATTAAAAATAAACAATAAAGTGATACCAGGCAGCATGCTTAGTTGCTATTTTCCAGCTACATTTAGCTGCATGTGTGCAGTCACAAAGTACATGGAGTATTGGATTTAACCAGATTTGAGGTATTTCCAGGCAAGTTGGATCAAAAGAGAGAGGGGAACAGAATTGAAGGTATTGGCAAGGTGATGATTATAATAATGGACTGCTCTGGAAGTTAAGATGAGTAAGGTGGGAGGAGAGAACATAACGGGGTACAAAAAGAGCAGAAAGGTGGAGGCTCAATGATTGTTAATCTTAATAGGGTTGAAAAATTGTTAGAGAAGAGGTATAAGAAGGAGTGAACGGGCCAGGTGCAGTGGCTCACGCCTGTAATTCCAACACTTTGGGAGGCCGAGGCGGATCGCCAGGTCAGGAGTTCGAGACCAGTCTGGCCATCACGGCAAAACCCTGTCTCTACTAAAAACACAAAAATTAGCCGGGATGCAGTGGCGGACACCTGTAATCCCAGCTACTCAGGAGGCTGAGGCAGGAGAATCACTTGGACCCGGGAGGTGGAGGTTGCAGTGAGCCGAGATCACACCCTTGCACTCCAGCCTGGGTAACAGAGCAAGACTCCGTCTAAAAAAAAAAAAAAAAAAAAGGAATGGGCTATAATCTGTAAAACTGAACTACAGAGTGAAATGCTTGAAATCGAGAAGACAGAGAGATTGCAATTATTGGTAATCACCAAAATATGATGAAAGAGTGATTCAGCTATGGGGGTGAGGGGAACAAAAATATTACAAGAATGTAGATTATAAAACTTAGAGGAGGAATTGCCTATGAGATGTTGAAATCAAGAGTTATGACTGGGAATAGTTATAAGTTAAGTCGTTTGCCTGAGATATGGTGAGTGGCACAGCTAGTTTCCAATCCAGGTCTACATGGTTGCAATGCCTTGGTCATCATCAATATTCTCCTGTATATTCTCCAATATAGCCAATGTTCTCCAATTCAGCCAATGTTCTCCGATACAGCCAATGTTCTCCGATACAGCCAATGTTCTCCGATACAGCCAATGTTCTCCAATTCAGCCAATGTTCTCCGATATAGCCACCAGTGCTGATAACTTCTCTGCCTTGTGGCCTTCCTTGTTCCTTCAATTCTCCCCTTTTCTCCTAATTTCCTCACCATCGAACACTTCCTGCATGCACAACAGACAACCAAGGCTCCGAGAGGGGAAGAAACTGCCTAAAATTAAACAGCTAGAAAATGGATTCATGGGCTACCCAGGAGGGAGGATGAGATGTGTGGCAAACGGTTGAATGACTGAACCAAGAAAAAAGTGCTTCCTGTGAAGGAAATAACAGGGATCAAGGATTCAGACCAAGAGTGAGTGAGTTTTCATGGCAGCCCTGAAGCTTCAGCGTCGTTTTCAGTTTTGACTCATTTGCTTCCTAAATGTTACGTGATAGGGATTAGCGAAGGGGAAGCTTTTAAAGATTTAATAACAATGTTGTAAAGGTCATTACAAACTTCTTACGATTGGTCATCTTTATCTTTTAATTCCTATTTTGAGAAACAGGAAGAAAAACAAACAGGAAAATCCCCAACAGGATCTAATTGAGTAAAAATAGCACTGACAGGAAACAAACATCTTAAAACTTTAAAGAAGGAACAGAGGACAGTATGGATTGAGAAAATCCTGCAAGACTGATGACTTTTAATTGATATTGAATATAATCAATTACTGTTAAATAGAACAGTGACCAACATTTGAGCAACAGCTTACTGCCTACTGGCAACCCGTTTCTGCCACGTCAGACATTTCCCAAAACTGCTACCTGCCAACACCCTGTAAAGAATGGGAATCAGACCTGGCAGTACCTCTGTGCTAGTGGCCAAGTTATATACCATCGTATATTGGCCTAAGAGGCAACTACCTAAAAATAATAGCTAGCATTTACTGAGTGTCATTATGTATTAGACACTGGGCTCTGGATTTTACATGCAAGATTTTAAAAGAAGCTAGAAAAAATCACTGTATCTGAAAAGTTTATCCTTTACTCCAAACATTTCTGCTTCATCAATTCTAAGCCTCAATTACCTTTTAGTGCTTTGAATGTGAATTAGTTTATCAAATTACCCAGAGTTTGTTAAGTCAACATTTATAGAAAACTATTGTATATGGGTATCACGGGGCAAATTCCAGAATTGGGGTTCAGCCCAGGAGGCCACTTAAGGGTTCTTAGCTTTTTGGCTTTGCACATCAAGCCAACAGAGTAAAGTGAAAGCAAGTTTATTAAGAAAGTAAAGGAATAAATTGGTGGCTACTTCATAGGCAGAGCAGCACCAAGGACTGCTGGTTGGCTATTTTTATGGTTATTTCTTGATTATATGCTAAACAAGGGGTGGATTATTCCTGAGTTTTCCAGGAAAGGGGCAGAGAATTCTCAAAACCAAGAGTTCCTCCCTTTTTAGACTATATAGGGTAACTTCTAGCAATTGCCATGATATCTGTAACCCGTCATGGCACTGGTAGGAGTGTCTTTTAGCATGCTAATGAATTATAATTAGCATATAAGGAGCCGTGAGGACGATCAGAGGTCACTTCATTGTCATCTGGGATTTGCTGGATTTTGCCTTGCTTCTTTACCACAGCCTGTTTTATCAGCTGGGTCTCTGTGACCTGCACCTTTTGAAACCAATCCTGCCAAACTCTTGTCTCAGGGACATTCAGATGATCACTGTGAATAAAGAGACAGACAAGACACAGCCCTTCAGGAGCTACTAATCTAGTTAAATATTAAAGTCAGGATTTGTCAAATCTGTGTTATGTTTCTGCCTGTCATGTGTTTCTTAGTTAAAAAAGACACTTGATTAGAAATCGGGAGCGTTTTCCTACTTCCTCTGCCACCAACTTCATCAATTGTGAAGACTGCAGGTAAATAATTGTCCTTCATTTTTTTTTTTTTGAGACGGAGTCTCGCTCTGTCACCCAGACTGGAGTGCTGTGGCCGGATCTCAGCTCACTGCAAGCTCCGCCTCCCGGGTTCACGCCATTCTCCTGCCTCAGCCTCCCGGGTAGCTGGGACTACAGGCGCTGCCACCTCGCCCGGCTAGTTTTTTTTTTTTTTGTAGTTTTTAGTAGAGACGGGGTTTCACCATGTTAGCCAGGATGGTCTCGATCTCCTGACCTCGTGATCCGCCCGTCTCGGCCTCCCAAAGTGCTGGGATTACAGGCTTGAGCCACCGCGCCCGGCCAATAATTGTCCTTCTTTGGAACCGTTTGCATCTCTTAAAAGAAATGCTTTGGATCATGGTCCCTACATTCTCTTCCAGGGCCACCAATCTATGAATCTACTGCTATTTTATTTTTACTGATTTAATATATATAGCGCTGTATGTCAAACACTATTCTAGGCACTTTACAAATATTAACCTACTTACTGCTCGATACAATCCTACTATGTAAGCACTAGCGTTATCCCTAATAATATATTTATATCAAAACTATTATTATTCCCTTTACAGATGATGAAACTGAGGCACAAAATCATTTGCAACACTTAAGATATATTTTACTCTTGAGATACTTATTTTGCTTTGCTGAATGACATATAAGCAGCCTTTGAAATTTCATAATGGGTAGAGTTAGGTTATTAGTCTGTAGAATCTAGTTTTTAGTAGGGTAGGTAGAACAAAAATCTGAGAAAAAGCTGCAGTCATCCAAGATGGTGAAACAACAGGGAGTCTGTGTCACAATCACAAATATACATACAACAGCCACAACACCCACCCTTGAGCAACCAGTGGGAATTCCTGGGGAACCCTTTTTGTTTTTCCTGTTCCCCTATTCCTATATCGTCTCCTTCCCCCTCATTAATGAGAGGAGGTATGTGAAAGTGCCTAACACAGAAACTGGATTGTTTTATTGATTAATTGGTTGATTGATTGGTTGGCTGGTTGAGACAGGGTCTCACTCTGTCACCCAGTCTGGAGTGCAGTGGTGTGATCAAGGCTCACTGCAGCCTCGAACTCCCAGACTCAGGTGATCCTCCCACCTCAGCCTCCTGAGGAGCTGGAACGACCACCGTGCCCAGCTAATTTTAAAAATTTTATAGGGACAGATTCTTGCCATGTTGCCCAGGCTGTTCTTGAACTCCTGGGCGCAAGCAAGCCTCCTGCCTCAGCTGCCCAAAGTGCTGGGATTACAGGCGTGAGCCAACTCACCCAGCCCCGACTAGCTCATCTTACACTCTAAAAAAATTGCCTTCCCTCCTTCTCTTGCTCTTTTTCCCTCCAGCCATCTTTCCTTTCTCCTTCACACTCAGCCTTTCAATCTTACTACTTTCATAGCGATGTTGTTTTCTGCCTTTCTAGCCATTTCCTAACCAAATGTGATTACTAATTCCTGTCCCAAAAGTGTCTATGTATCTCTGCAACACGATGCTGAATTCCCTTTGGTTTCCCCTTCCATCTACTTCAGAGTTCATTTGTCTACTACTACTGGGACCATCCTGCAGCTGGGTCCTCCCCCACAGCCCTGCAGTGTCATCCCCGCGCTCCCCTTTACTGCCACCTCTTCCATGTCCCTATATTTCCAACTTTCTGTGTTGCTCTGTGCCTTAAAATCTCTCTGAAATTCGCACCAGGCTTGGCCTGACTTTAGCCATCTTGACACTCCACCTATTTGATGACACAAAGTGAACTTTTAACAATGCGGACTCATTGATTATATTACCAAATGGTGGTCAAAGGACACCAGTTTTAGATACAGCAGCATATACAGAAGAACAGATTTTTATAATTCACTTGGCACTAATAATATATTTTTAACTTTTATTTTTAAAATTTTTTTTTTTTTTTGAGACGGAGTCTCGCTCTGTCGCCCGGGCTGGAGTGCAGTGGCCTGATCTCAGCTCACTGCAAGCTCCGCCTCCCGGGTTCACACCATTCTCCTGCCTCAGCCTCCCGAGTAGCTGGGACTACAGGCGCCGCCACCTCGCCCGGCTAGTTTTTTGTGTTTTTAGTAGAGACGGGGTTTCACCGTGTTAGCCAGGATGGTCTCGATCTCCTGACCTCGTGATCCGCCCATCTCGGCCTCCCAAAGTGCTGGGATTACAGACTTGAGCCACCGCGCCCGGCCTTTTAAATTATTTTTAACTGACAAATAAAAAGTTATATATATTTATCATGTACAGCACGATGTTTTGAAATACGTATACATTGTGGATTGGTGAAATCAAGCTAATTAACACGTGCGTTATCTCACATACTTATCAATTTTTTGTGGTGAAAACACTTAAAATCTACTCTCTTTGCAATTTTCAAGACCACCATACATGGTTATTAACTATATTCAACGTGTTGTACAATAGATCTCTTGAATGTATTCCTCCCATGTCACTGAAATGTTTCAGCCTTTGACCACATCTTCCCAGACTTGCCTCATCTTCCCCCACCAGCCCCTGGTAACCACAATTCTACTCTCGACTTTTGTGAGTTTAACTTCTTTAGATTCCACACGTGAGATTATGCAAGATTTGTCTTTCCGTATTTGGCTTATTTCACTTAACATGATGTTCTTTAGGTTCATCCGTGTTGTCACAAATGACAGGATTCCCTTCTTTTCTTATGGCTGAAAAATATTCCATTGTGTGTATACGTCTCACACCGCACTGCTGCTCATCTGTCTGTCTTGCTAGACTAGACTGTGAGCTGCGGAGAGAGGGCTGTGTTCTTTTATCCCTGTATCTCCACTTCTGTTCTGCCAGGGTCTATCACATGCAAATGCTTAAGAACGTTGCCTGGGCTGGGCATGGTGTCTGATATCTGTAATCCCAGCACTTTGGGAGGCCGAGGCAGGAGGATCACTTGAGCCCAGGAGTTTAAGACCAGTCTGGGCAAAATGGTGAAATGCCGTGTCTACAAAAAATACAAAAATTAGCCCAATGTCATGGTGCGTGCCTGTGGTCCCAGCTGAGGGACTGAGGCAGGGACAGAGGCTGAGGCAGGAAGCAGAGGTTGCAGTCAGCAGAGATAGCACCACTGCACTCCATCCTGAGGTCCACAGTGAGACTCCCTCTCAAAAAAAAAAACAAAAAACAAAACAAAACAAAAAAAGAATGTTGCTTGAACAACAAAGGAGGAAAGAATGAAACTACCCTACACTGATTTTCTTTAGCCATTCATCCATTCACAGACATTTAGGTTGATTCCATATCTTGGCTGTTGTGAATAATGCTGCAATGAACATGGGAAGGTAGATATCCCTTCAACATATGGATTTCATTTCCTTTGGATATATACACAGTAGTGGGATTGCTGGATCATACTGATACTACTAATATTTAACATTTGCAACTTTTAAAAAATTAAAGAAGATGATACTTATATTAGTGTGACTTTCATACATCATGATGTCGCCTCAAGTGGTAGATATAGAGAAGACACCGCACTGTTCTCTCCAGCAATGGGCAAGCCCCACCTACGCCCATGGGTGAGTCTCATTCAGGGGAATATCATCTATCAAATGTGTCATAATGAGGGAAAACTTTCAAACTACTGGAGAAGGAAAACGGGCATGGATTTTGAGTCAAAAGCCATGAGATTAGAGCCAAGCTTTTCATTTACTTACAGTTTAACTTTGTCCAATTTACTGCTTTCATTTAGCTCTTGGCTTTTTCTGTCTATAAAAGAGATAATTTAGTATATTAATCCCTGAGGTCCCTAATGCTTTAAAGTTCTAATATTGCAAGATTCTAAGCTTACTGTCCAAGTTGTTCAAATGTCCAATTTTGTCAAATTGCATATAACAGCAGCAATTTCCAAACTCCCTATTAGGTGGCCTTCAGTAATGAGCAGCACTGTGCTAGGTAAGGTTTGAGGAAGCAAAGAAAAATATATAGCATGGTTCTTACCCTCACTGAATCTTAATCTGTTTGTGGAGAGAAAATTTGTTAAGGCTAATTAGCATGAAGAAGGAGGAAATAAAATTATTCTAATTCTAGTTACACCTGAAACTCAGAAGAAAATTCAAAATAGAGAACTAGGGTGGTCATCAAATATGGACTCTAAGCCAGGCTTTGCAAAATGGGCAGATGTTGATGGTGGACAAAGGAACAGACCTTTACGTAGAAAGGAAGCAAGTAATGAGTGTCTGAAAGGATGTGTGGGAAGTACAATTGGATAGTAGGAGTAGAACTGTATTATCAAAAGTTTAGGGAGAGGTAAGCAGAACATTTCAGATTTGTTTCCATGAATAATTAGAAGCACTAAAGGATTTTTAAGCCAATAAATAATACAGTAAATGTACAAACCAAATGACAAGTTAAGGGAAAAAAACCTTAAATATGGCAGGTTTCAGATCCAAGGGCATAATTTATAAAAATAAAATCGTTTTAAAATAAAGGAGAAGAAAAAAAGGATGAAAACCTCCTGCCTCTCATTTCCTGGTACTACAACCTGGGGACTATCAGCTGGAGCAGTGGAGAGTTTTAATTGCCTCTTAATTGACACTGCATGGGGAGGGAATCAATTGCTAAGGTAACCAGGTCCCAAGCCATATGGGGCTTTGCAGAGTCATTCCAACACCTTGAGCTACCCTTGGAAATGAACAGGCAGTCCTGTTAGGCTGCTCAGTCCGTGGCCAAACACCTGCTTCTGACATCCACCCAGAAGAAGGCAGGGCAGTGATCTGGGCCAGCTAACATTTCTAGGTGATTTTGAAAGAAAAGTTTGATGCTGAAATTTTGTCAGAAAATCTGAAAAGATAAATTTCTCCCAATGGGCTCCAATCTCTGCCAAAATGATTTTAACTGGGGCATCCTAAAAATTGTTCAGCAGGGCTTTGTAGCCACAAGGTGTTAAAGTTGGAATTGTCCTTTTGCCAATTGGGGAAATAAGCCCAGAGTAGACATTTTCAAGGTCAGATTTTAATTAACGACAAACCTGGCATTAGACCCCAGGGTTTCCGAGCCCCTAGGCAAGTGCTTTTTCCAATTCATCACATGGCCTGTCGCAATGTTACTTGTTGAATTAAAGGAGGAATCCCAGGCAGTCTTCAAATCAGTGTGGTGGAGAGCAATGCTGAAGGTGGGGGGAATGTGGGGTCTTTAGTTCCTTAAATTCCCAGGCATGCAGAGTACTGTCTACGGAAAAGACTCTCCAATTCCATCAGTTTACTGGATGCAACTATAAACTAAGAAAGACCTTAAATGTGGTGATCCTATAAGCAAAGTCTAGATTATTACTTGACAAATCGACTTCTAGACCTCTGGATATTGTGATAAAATCACCCTATTTTAAATGCAATTTCAGGCTGGGCGTGGTGGCTCACGCCTGTAATCCCAACACTTTGGGAGGCCGAGGCAGGTAGATCACCTGAGGTCAGGAGTTTGTGACCAGCCTGACCAACATGGTGAAACCTCGTCTCTACTAAAAATACAAAATTAGCCAGATATGGTGGTGCATTCCTGTAATCTCAGCTGCTTGGGAGGCTGAGGCAGGAGAACTGCTCGAACCCAGGAGGCAGAGGTTGCAGTGAACCAAGATCATGCCATTGCACTCCAGCCTGGGCAACAAGAGTGAAACTCCATCCCAAAAAATAAAAACAAAATTAAAATTAAATATTAAAAATAAATAAAATATAATTTCAAGCTATCCCTTCTGGCTCCCGCTCCCTCTCCTCCTTTTATCCTGCTCTAATTTCTTTTTCTCTATAACACTTAAGACTGTCTAACTTACCATGTAATTTTATGATTTTGTTTAAAGAGTCTTGTTCTGTTGCACAGGCTGGAGTGCAGTGGCACCATCTCACCTCACCGTATCCTCCGCCTCCCTCCCAGGTTCAAGCAATTCTCCTGCCTCAGCCTCCCGAGTAGCTGAGATTATGGTGCATGCCTCCAGGCCCTGCTAATTTTCTCCACGTGCCCAGGCTGATCTCAAACTCCTGAGCTCAAGCAATCTTCCTGCCTCGCCCTCCCACGGTGCTGGGATTACCTGTGTGAGCCACCACGTCCAGCCCTGTGTGATTGCTAATTAAGCTTTTTGCATACGATCCTACTCTCCACACCGTAATGCAAGCTCTACGGATTACCTTTGTCTGCTTGGTTCACATACGTATCCCAAGATCCCAGAGTGCTCAGTAAGTATTTTGAATGAGTAACAGAATACCGACTGAATCCGTCACTTACTGTGAACAATTAACATACTTTTAAGCTAGAGTTTCTTATCTGCAACATGGGCAGAGTAATTTCTATAATAATATAGAAATATTTTTTGCATGGTACTGGGCCCCAAGTTGGCACTCAATAACTACTGACCCTCTTCTTCTAAATGTTCAAAATCTCTCAGCCATCTCATTTCTGATCAATTCAGTCCACAGCAGAGACACTACATGTTCCTGCCTTGTAAATGCCTTGACGTTCTTCCTGTGGCTTTAGAGAGTAAAGATGGGACTTAGTGGTATACTGAGCAGAGGAAGGAGTGGTAGTTTGGGACCTAATAAGAAGCACTGGTTTTAGGCCAGGCACAGTGGCTTACACTTGTAATGACAGTACTTTGGGAGGCTGAGGTGGGCAGATCCCTTTAGCCCAGGAGTTCAAGACCACCCTGGGCAACAGAGCAAAATCTGGTCTCTATAAAAGAAGCACTGGATTTAGAAACAGGTAGATCCCGTGATGAGTCCTGGCTCTGACACTTTCTAGCCATGTGACCTGGAAAAGGGATCTCTGTTTCCTAAGCCCTAGTTTCCTCCTATGAAAAATGGGGATAATCGTTACTACTTGACAGTCAGTGAAGGTTACTGAGGCCATATGTTTGCAAATTACCTCCACATTAGTAGATGTTTAAAAAACATAAATAAAAGCAGCTATTATTCCTGGAAACAGGTTGATTTATTAAAAATCTGGTCCTCTAAATCTACTTTTTAAAAAGTCCTATCCATTGACCAAGGCCTAACTTTATCTTTTCTCTTCCAAATCCTCCCCAGGTCCCTTTGGCAGATGTCTGAAGAGGACAGCTATAGTTTTTGCCTTGCTAGTATCCTTTCTTTCTTCTTATGTGATCAACAAACCCTCTTTTCAAATTGTCGTGTTGGGGCTATCAAATATAGTGCCCAGTTTTCCCCCTAATGTGTCCTGAATTCACCATCACCACTATACACAAGCGCAAAATTGGACATGTGACCTAAACCAAGCAAAAAGCCTCTCTGTTAAGAATACGGAGTTGATTCACGGACAGAGGGTCATCCTGTTGTGAGCTCTAGAGTCTCGGGTGATTTCAGTAGCAGCATCCATGACCTCAGGCCACTGAGCTCGTAAGGGTTACCTCTCCAGACCTGTCCTCAAAATCTTCTTACCAACCCTTCCTTCCATTCTGAGAACTGTTGGGTTTCCCTCAATAAATTATTCATTTTATTGATTAAAGTTTCTGATGTAAGCAATTAAGAAAACTGAATGGTTACATTCTCTCTAATATTTTCAGAGTTCTTTCTTGGTCACTGTATCCCATTCCTCACATTTCTGCTTTAGATTTAAAAAAAAAAAATGCTTCTGCCTCTCCCATTGAACTGTAAGTTCCTAACCAAGGTCTGTATCCTCTTCAGTTCCACGATTGTCACTTTCTTCCTTTTCTTTTCTTTTCTTGTCTTTTTTTTTTTTTTTTTGAGATGGAGTTTCACTCTTGTTGCCCAGGCTGGAGTGCAATGGCGCGATCTCAGCTCACTGCAACCTCTGCCTCCTGGGTTCAAGCGATTCTCCTGCCTCAGCCTCCCGAGTAGCTGGGATTATAGGCGCGCCACCATGCCCGGCTAATCTTGTATTTTCAGTAGAGACAAGGTTTCTCCATGTTGGTCAGGCTGGTCTCAAACTCCCGACCTGGAGTGATCCACCTGCCTCAGCCTCCAGAAGTGCTGGGATTGCAGGCATGAGCCACCACTCCCGGCCTATTGTCACTTTCATACCGTGCGTCCTCAGAAAAACGTTACTGGAATTGAAATGGAGAAAACACATTATCATTTCATACTAATTAAAATCCTCATATAATACTTAGTTCTAGAAGAGAACATTTCTCAGATGCTTGGAATAATTCAATTTTAGGACTGGCAGAGACCTTTACGTTCCACAGCTACAATCTGATTCTTATGTCCTCATTATATCATTCCTGTGAGGAATGGAACACAAATCGATATCATTGGGGGCCGGGCACGGTGGCTCACGACTGTAATCCCAGCACTTTGAGAGGCCATGGCAGGTGAATCACGAGGTCAGGAGTTCAAGGCCAGCCTGGCCAACAAGGTGAAACCCCCGTCCCTACTAAAAATACAAAAAATTAGCCGGGCGTGGTGGCGGGTGCCTGTAATCCCAGCTATTCGGGAGGCTGAGGCAGGAGAATTGCTTGAACCCAGGAGGCAGAGGTTGCAGGGAGCCGAGATCACGTCACTGCACTCCGGCCTGGGCAACAAGAGTGAAACTCTGTCTCAGAAAAAAAAAAAAAAAAAATAGGTGTCATTGAAATGTCCATAATGGGCGACATGATTGCCACCCAACTCTAGGAGAGTTACTCGCTGTCTTATTCCCTATTCCAGTGTTCAAGGGCTGAACCAGAGGCAGGTTTGGTGTAGGGGGAAAAAAAAACAGATAAAGGACAGGGACAGGAACTCGCAGTTTTTAAAATAAGCAAGATAGATCAACAGAAAAACCTGGGGCATTGGACACAAGCAGTATCAATATTTTACTATGCTTGTAAGGCTTTTGCTCCCATATACACTTGGAGGTCTTTAAAAGTGTATCTCAGCAGCGTGTGAGCACAAACAGAGAGCAGAGCTAACTGCTTCAGTGGGAGTACAGAGAGCCCTGGTTCCTCAGAAAGGTCTCTAGTCCTGCAAACCCGTCCTGTCCTTTGTGTCAGGGTGGAAAGGGGGACTAATGTAATTCCCTAATGGAATTTCTCCAGCTTTTCTGTTTATTTTTTCTTTTCAATCTTATTTCACTTTAAGCTTTGATTATCATCAGGTGATATCTGTTTTATTGTTATTGGATTTGCCATTCTCTTGATTTATGAAATCCGGGATATAGTCAATGTATACTTTTCAAACATTCCATCGAAACTGAGGCGCAGGACAAGAAGATGGGAGCTGCCCTTGGCTCAGAGGAGTGGACTCTACTCCTCAATTAGGAAGAAATGAGATAGCAATGAGAAACTTACTTCTTTCAACTTCTTGTCAGTGCACTTTGGGTATCCAAAATAATGCACAGAATGTATGACTTCATTACTAAATTAAAATATCATCTGAAATCATTAACAAAAGAAGGATATAAATGGGGTTTCTTGTGTGTTTAATCAACACAAGTCAACCCCCCGAACCAAATCACTGTTGCATAAATGTATTGAAAAAGAAATTATCCATGGGTATAGCTGAAGATAGATGCAGGCCAACAGGAGGCTGATGAGGGCACATTAAAGCTGCCTTGTTCACCGCCTTCACCCCAACAGTCAGTTTACCAAATTCTAATGTTTCAATTTAAGCACCTACCAGAAACTCCTGTCCACCCCAGCTAACACAGTGCATTTTCAAATGTTTGATCTTTGTCTGTTTCATACTTTAAAATTTGTATTTTACTACATTTTCAAATTGCCTGTTCTTTATAAAAGTACTAGGAAAAACCAAGGTGAACTTCATATAAAAGATAATTTTGACAGCCTGGCCAACACGGCGAACCCTGTCTCTACTAACAATACAAAAATTAGCCAGGCATGGTGGCGGGCACCTGTAGTCTCAGCTACTTGGGAGGCTAAGGCATGAGAATCGCTTCAACCAGGAAGGCAGAGGTTGCAGTGAGCCGAGATCATACCACTGCACTCCAGCCTGGGTGATTCTGTCTCAAAAAAAAAGATAATTTTGAGATAGGCAAGACCTTTTTAAGAATGACACAAAACTCAGAATTGTAAAAAAGTGAGAAATTTAAGTATATAAAAATTGAAATCTCCAGGTGTTAAAAAATAATACAAACTCAAATTAAGTGACCAGGAAAAAATATTAGCAAAACATATAAAATACAAAAGGCTAATTTTATTAACTCATAAAACCTTTAAAATTATAAATTTAATTAATTTATAATAAAATTAATTAACATGTTAGTTTTGTAGTAGGTATATCATAGTATACCATTTATGCAGGTATATCCATTTATGGTGTACATGAAATGTTTTGTTACAGGCATACCATGAGGAATTATCACATCAGCGTAAATAGGGCATTCATCACTTCAAGCATTTATCATTTCTTCATGTTACAAATATTCCAATTAAATTCTTTTAGTTGCTTTTAAATATACAAAGATTTTATAATTTTATAATTGTAAAGGTTTTATAAATTAACATAAATTTAACTTTTTTTTTTTTTTTTGAGATGGAGTCTCGCTCTTGTCGCCCAGGCTGGAGTGCAATGGCACAATCTCAGCTCACCGCAACCTCCGCCTCCCAGGTTCAAGCAATTCTCCTGCCTCAGCCTCCCGAGTAGCTGGGATTACAGGCATGCACCACCACGCCCGGCTAATTTTGTATTTTTAGTAGAGACAGGGTTTCTCCATGTTGGTCAGGCTGGTCTCGAACTCCCAACCTCAAGTGATCTGCCACTTTGGCCTCCCAAAGTGCTGGGATTGCAGGTATGAGCCACCGTGCCCAGCCAAATTTAGATTTTATAAATTTATAATTATAAATTATATTATTTTATTTTAAAAGGTTTTACAAATTAATAAGAAAAACTAAATTTTAAAATGGGGGAAAATGAAGTAAAGTATTTCTAAGTACAAACTCTTGTTTTCCCTCCTTTACACTCTAATTTCACACCGTTCTTGGAATCAAAATCCAAATCCTTATGTGGCTTGTCATCCTATGCATTATCTGGCTCCCTCCACCTCTCTAATTTCGTTGCTTGCCATTATTCCCCTCACTTCCCTATTCCAGATAAACTGGCCTTCTTCCAATTTCTTGATTTCCTCATGCATTCTCTCCCCTTGAAACACACCTCTCTCCCTAAAAAGTAAAAATAAACCCCTTATCTTTTACAGAGATTCAAATCTTACCTTAAATGACACTTTCGCAGAGAAGTCTTTCTTGAGCATTGCAACCCCCTACCCTATAGTAAATAACGTTCCCTGTTATTCGGTCTCACCTTCCCCTACCTTTTCCCTTCACTGTACTTTACAGCTTATTATGTACCTATATGTGTGGATCCATTTATTTCTTCTACACTAGATGGTAAATTCACCAAGAAGCAGAGCACCGTATCTCCAGGACTTAGTATATTGCCTGGCACAAAAGACAGTTAAAGAAGTATTTTCTAAATTCAAGCTTGTTTTAAATTTTCTTACTCCTCAGATCAGACTGGTAAACATTCTTCACTTAACTTCTTTCTGTATTATTGCATTTATTATCCAACACTGGGTGTCAAAGTATGGTCCTTGGATCAGCAACATCAGCATCATCTCTTGTTAGAAAAGCAGATTCCTGAGCCCCAACCCAAACCTCCCAAATCAGAAACTCTGGGTATAGAGCCCAACAATCTGTGTGCGTGCGTTTGTTTGTTTGTTTGTTTGTTTGGTTTTGAGACGGAGTTTTGCTCTGTCGCCAGGCTAGAGTGCAGTGGCATGATCTCGGGTCACTGCAACTTCCCCCTCCAGGGTTTGGGTTATTCTCCTGCCTCAGCCTCCCGAGTAGCTGGGACAACAGGTGTGCACCACCATGTCCAGCTAATTTTTGTATTTTTAGTATAGATGGGGTTTCACCATGTTGGCCAGGACAGTCTCGATCGGCCCACCTCAGCCTCCCAAAGTGTTGGGATTACAGGCATGAGCCACCATGCCTGGCCAACACTATGTGTTTTAACAAGTTCTCAGGTGATTTTGATTACACCAACGTGTGAGAACCACTGCTGTAGGATATTACTAGCATTAGTAACCTACAAACAAAATGTCACATGGCTTAATCACCATAGTTTATTTCTCACTCATGTTAGCAGTCCAACATGGGTGCTCCACGAGGTTATTTGGGGATCTCTGCCAGGAACCTCAGCTGACAGAGGCTATGCCAACTGTGACGTGTGGCTCCCAAGGTTGCCCTGGACTTTGGTATCTAGCGAAGGAATAGAGATAATGGGGACAGTATGCCAGCTTATTAAGCACCAAGATTCAGAAGTGACAGGTAACACCTCCACTCACATCCTACTGGGCACAACCAGTCATATGGCCCCATTTTTAAAAAATTTTTAATTTTAATGGCTACATAGCAGATCTATACATTTAGGGGGCACATGAGATATCTTGATACAGGCCTATGATGAGTAATACGAGTAAATGGTGTATCCATCACCTCAAGCATTTATCATTTCTTTGCATTACAAACATTCCAATCATACTCTTCGAGATGTTTTTAAATATACAAAAATTATTGTTGAGAATAATCACCCCTTTATGCTATCAAATATCCATTTACCTACCTCCTACCCCTCCCAGACTCTGGTAAGCATTGTTCTACTCTCTATCCTCGTGAGTTCACTTGTTTTAATTTTGAGCTCCCACAGATAAGTGAGAACACGCAAAGTTTGTCTTTCTGTGCCAGGTTTATTTCATTTAACATAATGTTCTCTAGTTCCAACCATGTTGTTGTAAATGACAGGATTTCATTTCTTTTCATAGCTAATACTCCATTGTGTATATGTACCACATTTTCTTTATCCATTTGTCTGCTGATGGACACTTAGGCTGTTTCCAAATCTTGGTTATTGTCAATAGTGCTGTAATAAACATGGGGATGCAAATATCTCTTTGGCATACTGATTTCCTTTCTTTTGGGTATATACCTGGTAGTGAAATTGTTGGATCATACAATACTTTTATTTTTAGGTTTTGAGGCACCTTCATACTGTTCTTCATAGTAGTTGTACAAATTTACATTCCCATCAACAGTGTATGAGGATTCCTTTTTTGTCCACATCCTCGCCAGCATTTGTTATTAAAAATAGCCTGACTTTTGGATAAAAGCCATTTTAACTGGGGAGACATGATAACTCATGGCAGTTTTGATTTGCATTTCTGTAATAGTCAATGATGTTGAACACCTTTTCATATAACTGTGTACCATTTGTGTGTCTTCTTTTGAGAAATATCTATTCCTATCTTTCGCCCATATTTTAATTGAGTATTCGATTTTTTCTCATGGAGTTGTTTAAGCTCCTTATATTTTCTGGTTTTTAATCCCATGTCAGGTGAATAGTTTGCAAATATTCTCTCCCATTCTATGGGCTTGTCCTTTCATTTGTTTATTGCTTTCTTTGCTATGCAGAAGCTTTTTAACTTGATGTGATCCTGTTTGTCCATTTTTGCTTTGATTGCTGGTGCTTGTGGGGTACTACCCAAAAAATTTTTGCCAGACCAAAGTCCTGGAGGGTTTTCCCTATGTTTTCTGACAATAGTTTAATAGTTTGATATCTTACACTTAAGTCTTTAATCCATTTTAATTTGATTTTTGTACATGGCAAGAGATAGGGATCTAGTTTCATTCTTCTGCATATGGATATCCAGTTTTCCCAGTGCAATTTACTGAAGAAACTGTCCTTTCCCTGATATATGTTCTTGGCAACTTTCTCAAAAATGAGTTTACTGTAGATGTATGGCTATTTCTGGGTTCTCTATCCTGATCAATTGATCTGTGTGTCTGTTTTTATGCCAGTACCATGCTGTTTGGTTATTCTAACTCTGTAGTATCATTTGAATTCAGATAATATGATTCCTCCATTTTTTTCTTTTCGCTCATGATAGCTTTGCCTATTCTAGACCTTTTGTGATTTCATATAAATTTTAGGATTGTTTTTTCTATTTTTGTGAAGAATGTTACAGGTGTTTTGATAGGGATGGCATTGAATCTATAGATTACTTTGAGTAGTATGGACAGTTTAACAATATTCTTCCAATCCATGAACATGAATATTGTTCATTTCTTTTTGGTGTCCTCTTTAATTTATTTTATCAATGATATATAGTTTTTAGAGATTTTTCGCTGCTTTGGTTAATTCCTAGTTATTTTATTTGTAGCTATTGTAAATTGGATTGTTTTCTTGATTTCTTTTTTCAGATTGTTTGCTGTTGTCATACAGAAATGCTACTAATATTTGCATGTTGATTTTGTATCATATGACTTCACTGAATTTGTTTATCAATTCTAATAGTTTTTTTGGTGGAGTTTTTAGGTTTTTCCAAATATAAGATCATATTATTTGCAAACAAAGATAATTTGACTTTGTCCTTTCCAATCTGGATGCCCTTTACTTCTTTCTCTTGCCTGATTACTCATAGCTAGAACTTCAGTACTATGTTGAATAACAGTGGTGACAGTGAGCATTCTTGTCTTTTTCCAGACCTTAGAGGAAAGGCGTTCAGTTTTTCTCCATTCAGTAGAATACCAGCTGTGAGTGTGCTGCCCAAGGCTTTTATTGTGATGAGGTATGTTCCTCCTATGCCCAGTGTTTTTTAGAGTTTTTATCATAAAAGGATGTTGAATTTTATCAAATACATTTTCAGCAATCAATTGAAATGATCACATGGTTTTTGTCCTTCATTCTGTTAATATAATGCGCCACATTGATTGACGTGTGTATGTTGTACAATCCTTGCATCCTTGGGATAAATCCCACTTGATCTAGATGACTGATCTTATTAATGTGTTGTCAAATTTGGTTTACTAGCATTTGGTTGAGGATTTTTGCATCAATGTTTATTAGAGATATTGGCCTGTAGTTGTTTTTTGTTGTTGTTGTTGTTTTTTGAATGATTTTGGAAGTATTCCCTCCTCTTTCAATTTTCAGCACATTTTGAGTAAGAGATTCTATAAATGTTTGGGAGAATTCAGCAGTGAAGCCATTAGATTCTGGGCTTTTCTTTGCTGGGAGACTATTATGGCTTCAATCTCACTACTTATTTTTGGTCTATTCAGGTTTTGGATTATTCATGGTTCAGTCTTAGTAGACTGTATGTGTGTAGAAATGTATCCATTTCTTCTAGGTGTTCCGATTTATTGGCATATAGTTGCTCATAGTATCCTCCAATAATCCTTTGGATTTCTGTGGTAGCAGTTGTAATGACTCTTTTTTCATCTCTGATTTTATTTACTTGGCTATTTTCTTTTTTTTTCTTAGTCTGGCTAAGGATTTGTCCATTTTATCTTTTTGGAAACTTGACTTTTCATTTCGTTGATCTTTTGTATTTTTTGAGTTTCAATTTTATTTGTATCTGGGCTGATCTTTATTATTTCTTTTCTTCTACAAATTTCGGGTTGGGTTTGCTCTTGCTTTCTTAGTTCCTTAAGATGCATGCATCATGGGGTTGTTGTTTGAAATTTTTCCTTTTTTTTTTTTTTTTTTTTTGAGACAGAGTCTCACTCTGTCTCCCAGGCTGGAGTGCAGTGGTGCAATCTTGGCTCACTGCAACCTCTGCCTCCCAGATTCAAGTGATTCTCCTGCCTCAGTCTCCCAAGTAGCTGGGACTACAGGTGCCCACCACCACACGTGGCTAATTTTTTGTATTTTTAGTAGAGAGAGGGTTTCACTATGTTACCCAGGATGTTCTCGATCTCCCGACCTCATGATCTGCCCACCTTGGCTTCTCAAAGTGCTGGGATTACAGGCACGAGCCACTGCGACTGGCACTATGTGAAATTTTTCTGCTTTTTTGTTATAGGTACTTATTGCTATGAACTTTCCTCTTATTGCTGCTTTTGCCATACCCCATAGGTTTTGGGATGTTCTGAGTCCATTTTCCTTCGTTCCAAGAAAATTTTAAATTTCCTTCTTAATATCTTCATTGACCCACTGGACATTCAGAAGCATATTGTTTAATTTCCATGTGTTTGTATAGTTTTAAGAATTCCTCTTTGTATTGATTTTTAGTTTTATTCCGTTGTAGTCAGAAAAGATATTTTATATAATTTCAATTTTTGAATATTTTACAACTTGTTTTGTGTCCCAACAGATTGTCTATTCTTGAGAATGATCCATGTACTAAGGAGAAGTTTGTGTATTCTGTAGCCATTGAATAAAATGTTCCATAAATATCTATTAGGTTCACTTAGTCTATAGTGCGATTAAGTCCAATGTTTCTCTATTGATTTTCTGTCTGGATGAGCTGTCCAATGCTGAAAGTGGGATGTCAAAATCTCCAGCTAATACTGTATTGGAATCTCTGCCTCTCTCTCTTTAGCTTTGATAGTATTTACTTTATATATTTGGGTGCTCCAGTGTTGGATGCATGTATATTTATAATTGTTTTATCTTCTTACTGAATTGACCCCTTTATCATTATATAATTACCTTCTTTGTCTCTTTTTATAGCTTTTGTCTTGAAATCTATTTTGTCTGATATTAATATAGCTACTTCCACTCTTGTTTGGTTTCCACTTGCAGGGAATATCTTGTTCTATCCCTTCATGTTGAGTCTGTATGTATATTTATAGGTGAAGTGTTTCTTGTAGGCAACAGATTGTTGGGTTTTGTTTTTTATCCATTCAGCCACTCTGTGTTTTGACTGGAGAGTTTAATCTATTTACTTTCATTGTCGTTATTGATGAGTGAGGACTTAATCCTGCCATTTTGTTATTTGATTTCTTGTTGTTCTGTGACCTTTCTTCTTTCATTCTTTCCTTCCTTTTTGTGAAGCCAATATTTTCTGCTAATACAGTATATTTTACTCTATTTTATTTTATTTTTTGTGTATCTGTTGTAGGTTTTTTTTGATTTGAGGTTATCGTGAAGCTTACAAATAACATCTTATAACCCATTGTTTTAAACTGATTTCAACTTGGCCAGGTGTGGCGGCTGATGCCTTTAATCCCAGCACTTTGGGAGGCTGAGGTGGGAGGATCAGTTGAGGTCAAGACCAGGCTGGCCAACATAGTGAAACCTTGTCTCAACTAAAAATACAAAAATTAGCTGGGTGTGGTAGCGCACACCTGTAATCCCAGGTACTTGGGAGGCTGAGGAAGGAGAATTGCTTGAACTCAAGAGGCAAATTCTGAGGTGAGCCGAGATCACACCACTGCACTCCAGCCTGGGCAACAAAGCACGACTCCATCTCAAAAAATAAATAAATGAATGAAATAAAATAAATAAGTAAACTGATGACAACTTAACACTGAAAAAAAAGAAAACAAGCAAAGAGAAAACTAGTATGAACTCTATACTTCAACTTCATCCTCCCACTTTTTAACTTTTTGTGTTTTCTATTTATATCTTACTATGCTCTCTGTGTCTTGAAAAGTTGTTGTAGTTATTATTTTTGATAGGTTTATCTTTTAGTGTTTCTACTCAAGGTATGAGTAGTTTATATACCACAATCACAGTGTTATAATATTTACATATTTACATACTTACACAATTACATACTATAATATGTAACTGTGTTTGTCTGTATACTTACTATTACCAGAGAGTTTTATACCTTCAAAGGATTTTTTATTGCTCATTAATGTCCTTTTTTTTCACATTAAAGAACTCCCTTTAGCATTTATTGGAGGACAAGTCTGGTGTTAATGAAATCCCTGAGCTTTTGTTTGTCTGGGAAAGTCTTTATTTCTCCTTTATGTTTGAAGGACATTTTCAATTGTTACACAGGTCTAAGATACAAGTTTTTTCCTTCAACACTTCAAATATGTCATGCCACTTTCTCCTGGCCTGTAAGGTTTCCATTGAGAAGTCTGCTACCAGACATATAGGAGTTCCTTTGTATGTCGTTTGTTTCTTCCCTCTCACTGCTCTCAGCATTCTTTCTTTGTCCTTGACCTTTGGGAGTTTGATGATGATTATTATCACTGGTTTTGAGATGGAGTCTCTCTCTGTCACCCAGGCTGGAATGCAGTGGTGTAATCACTGCTCACTGCAACCTCTGCCTCCTGGACTCAAGCAATTCTCCTGCTTCAGACTCCAGAGTAGCTGGAACTACAGGCGTTTGCCACCACACCCAGCTAATTTTTGTATTTTTAGTAGAGACATAGTTATGTTTTGTTGCCTAGGCTGATCTCAAACTCCTGAGCTCAAGTGATCTGCCCACCTTGCCGTCCCCAAGTGCTGAGATTACAAAGTGCTGAGCCACTGTGCCTGGCTGGGAGTTTGATTATTAAATGTCTTGAGATAGTCTTATTTGGGTTAAATCTGCTTGATGTTCTTTTTTTTTTTATTATTATACTTTAAGTTCTAGGGTACATGTGCATAACGTGCAGGTTTGTTACATATGTATACATGTGCCATGTTGGTGTGCTGCACCCATCAACTCGTCAGCACCCATCAATTCATCATTTATATCAGGTATAACTCCCCA
>NC_045435.1:188634393-188700175 GCF_002776525.5 Piliocolobus tephrosceles | reverse complement strand
TTCTGCTCTGATCTTAGTTATTTCTTGCCTTCTGCTAGCTTTTGAATGTGTTTGCTCTTGCCTCTCTAGTTCTTTTAATTGTGATGTTAGAGTGTCAATTTTAGATCTTTCCTGCTTTCTCTTGTGGGCACTTAGTGCTATAAATTTCCCTCTACACACTGCTTTAAATGTGTCCCAGAGATTCTGGTATGTTGTATCTTTGTTCTCATTGGTTTCAAAGAACATCTTTATTTCTGCTTTCATTTCGTTATGTACCCAGTAGTCATTCAGGAGCAGGTTGTTCAGTTTCCATGTAGTTGAGCGGTTTTGATTGAGTTTCTTAGTCCTGAGTTCTAGTTTGATTGCACTGTGGTCAGAGAGACAGTTTGTTATAATTTCTGTTCTTTTACATTTGCTGAGGAGTGCTTTACTTCCAATTATGTGGTCAATTTTGGAATAAGTGTGATGTGGTGCTGAGAAGAATGTATATTCTGTTGACTTGGGGTGGAGAGTTCTATAGATGTCTATTAGGTCCGCTTGGTGCAGAGATGAGTTCAATTCCTGGATATCCTTGTTAACTTTCTGTCTCGTTGATCTGTCTAATGTTGACAGTGGAGTGTTGAAGTCTCCCATTATTATTGTATGGGAGTCTAAGTCTCTTTGTAAGTCTCTAAGGACTTGCTTTATGAATCTGGGTGCTCCTGTATTGGGTGCATATATATTTAGGATAGTTAGCTCTTCCTGTTGAATTGATCCCTTTACCATTATGTAATGGCCTTCTTTGTCTCTTTTGATCTTTGATGGTTTAAAGTCTGTTTTATCAGAGACTAGGATTGCAACCCCTGCTTTTTTTTGTTCTCCATTTGCTTGGTAGATCTTCCTCCATCCGTTTATTTTGAGCCTATGTATGTCTCTGCATGTGAGATGGGTCTCCTGAAGACAGCAGACTGATGGGTCTTGACTCTTTATCCAGTTTGCCAGTCTGTGTCTTTTAATTGGAGCATTTAGTCCATTAACATTTAAGGTTAATATTGTTATGTGTGAACTTGATCCTGCCATTATGATATTATCTGGTTATTTTGCTCATTATTTGATGCAGTTTCTTTCCTAGCCTCGATGGTCTTTACATTTTGGCATGTTTTTGCAATGGCTGGTACGGATTGTTCCTTTCCATGTTTAGGGCTTCCTTCAGGGTCTCTTGTAAGGCAGGCCTGGTGGTGACAAAGTCTCTAAGCATCTGCTTATCTGTAAAGGATTTTATTTCTCCTTCACTTATGAAACTTAGTTTGGCTGGATATGAAATTCTGGGTTTAAAATTCTTTTCTTTAAGAATGTTGAATATTGGCCCCCACTCTCTTCTGGCTTATAGAGTTTCTGCTGAGAGATCTGCTGTGAGTCTGATGGGCTTCCCTTTGTGGGTAACCCGACCTTTCTCTCTGGCTGCCCTTAAGATTTTTTCCTTCATTTCAACTTTGGTGAATCTGGCAATTATGTGTCTTGGAGTTGCTCTTCTGGAGGAGTATCTTTGTGGCGTTCTCTGTATTTCCTGAATTTGAATGTTGGCCTGCCCTACTAGGTTGGGGAAGTTCTCCTGGATGATATCCTGAAGAGTGTTTTCCAACTTGGTTCCATTTTCCCCCTCACTTTCAGGCACCCCAATCAGACGTAGATTTGGTCTTTTGACATAATCCCATACTTCTTGCAGGCTTTGTTCATTTCTTTTTCTTCTTTTTTCTTTTGGTTTCTCTTCTCGCTTTATTTCATTCATTTGATCCTCCATCGCTGATACTCTTTCTTCCAGTTGATCGAGTCGGTTACTGAAGCTTGTGCATTTGTCACGTATTTCTCGTGTCATGGTTTTCATCTCTGTCATTTCGTTTATGACCTTCTCTGCATTAATTAGTCTAGCTGTCAATTCTTCCACTCTTTTTTCAAGATTTTTAGTTTCTTTGCGCTGGGTACGTAATTCCTCCTTTAGCTCTGAGAGGTTTGATGGACTGAAGCCTTCTTCTCTCATCTCATCAAAATCCTTCTCTGACCAGCTTTGATCCATTGCTGGCGATGGGCTGTGCTCCTTTGCAGGAGGAGATGCGCTCTTATTTTTTGAATTTCCAGCTTTTCTGCCCTGCTTTTTCCCCATCTTTGTGGTTTTATCTGTCACTGGTCTTTGATGATGGTGACGTACTGATGGGGTTTTGATTTAGGTGTCCTTCCTGTTTGATAGGTTTCCTTCTGACTGTCAGGACCCTCAGCTATAGGTCTGTTGGAGATTGCTTGAGGTCCACTCCAGACCCTGTTTGCCTGGGTATCAGCAGCAGAGGTTGCAGAAGATAGAATATTGCTGAACAGCGAGTGCACCTGTCTGATTCTTGCTTTGGAAGCTTCCTCTCAGGGGTGTACTCCACCCTGTGAGGTGTGGGGTGTCAGACTGCCCCTAGTGGGGGATGTCTCCCAGTTAGGCTACTCCGGGGTCAGGGACCCACTTGAGCAGGCAGACTGCCCCTTCTCAGATCTCAGCCTCCGTGTTGGGAGATCCACTGCTCTCTTCAAAGCTGTCAGACAGAGTCGTTCGCGTCTGGACAGGCCTCTGCTGCTTTAGCTGAGCCCTGTCCCCAGAGGCGGAGTCTACAGAGACAGGCAGGTTTCCTTGAGCTGCTGTGAGCTCCACCCAGTTCGAGCTTCCCAGCGGCTTTATTTACCTACTTAAGCCTCAGCGATGGCGGGCGCCCCTCCCCCAGCCTCGCTGCTGCCTTGCGGTTAGATTGCCGCAGACTGCTGTGTTAGCAAGGAGGGAGGCTCCATGGGCGTGGGACCCTCCCGGCCAGGTGTGGGATATAATCTCCGGTGTGCCGGTGTTACAGCGCAGTATTGGGGTGGGAGTTACCCGATTTTCCAGGTGTTGTTTGTCTCAGTTCCCCTGGCTAGGAAAAGGGACTCCCTTCCCCCTCGTGCTTCCCAGGTGAGGCGATGCCTCGCCCTGCTTCAGCTCTCGCTGGTCGGGCTGCAGCAGTTGACCAGTACCGATTGTCCGGCACTCCCGAGTGAGATGACCCCAGTACCTCAGTTGAAAATGCAGAAATCACCGGTCTTCTGTGTCGCTTGCGCTGGGAGATGGAGACTGAAGCTGTTCCTATTCGGCCATCTTGCTCCGCCCCTCTGCTTGATGTTCTATAACCGTCTTGTAGTTGAATATGGATATCTTTTTCTAGGTTTGGAGAGTTCTCTGTTATTATCCCTTTGAATAAACTTTCTACCCTAATCTTGCTCTGTCTACCTTTGGTGTTTCTGCAGGAGGATGATTGTTGCAGTGGTCTACTCAGCCATCTTGCTTTGCCTCCTGCCCCACCCCCATATGACCCCACTTAGATGGAAGAAGGCTGAGAAATGTAGTCCTCATTGGACAGCCATTTCTCAGCAACAATTGTATACCATGGAGGAAAACACAAATTTCTAATGTGCAGCTGGTCATCTCTGCCACAGTTACATCATGGAAAATGCCACTTTTGAAACTTACCTTTATATAACTAGAATTTTTTAAGGTCACATCATTAACTCCCTGTCTCAGCAAAAATCTCTGGAAGGCAGGCTCTAAATCTCTAATTCTGGTTCCCATGGTGTGACTCACATGGGCAAAAATGAGTTCATGTCATACTCTTTACCCATTTGGTAGAATTTGTTCCAGTTTACATTTTGTCCTGACAACAGCTTCAGTTTCTAATGTACCTCACGCCATCAGGCAACCTGAGTTTGTCACAGCCATTCTGCCATTGCGTTCTCATAGACACTATCCTGGCTGACAGAGTAGGACCCTCCAAGACTCTGCTGATTCCTTTGCCCCTGGGGAGGAAGAAAATGGCCCATGCTGGTCAGGATGGGGCAGCAAACAGGACACATATCTCCTGCCCCTTCACCCTCCTCATCTATTGATAACACTCCACCATGCAGAAGTGTCTTTGGTGGTTAGGTTTACCATCTTGAATTTTTGTTTGTTTATTGTTTCGTTTAGTAATTACCTAAGTTCTGACATACATGCCCTAGGCACTAGGTTGAAAGATAATCTCTGCCCTAGGCACTAGGTTGAAAGATAATCTCAATGACCTGTCTTTTATACTTTTAACCATTTTTCTCACATCTAGCTAGTGTACCTTTCTTCTCTCCTTTCCAGGCAGATTTGTTCCTCAACAATTAGTGGTCTGTCAACAGCTAGTGGGAGAGGACAAGGAATACAGGCAGAGGCCTGTTAATCTTTTGTAGGGATTTGACTTTGGTTCTGGCCTGCTTAGTCTTTGTTCACCTAAGAAAACTCCTTAATCCCTCTTTGTTCACCCTAAAAGTTTTCTTAATCTCTCATTTAAAGTTACCCATAGCACATATGTGTACATGCAAGTAAAGCCCTGTGCTGGGACAACTGTAGATCCACATGCAAAAGAATAAATTTGGACCCCTACCTCATACCATATACAAAAATTAATTCAAAATGGATCAACAGTGTAAATATAAGAGGTAAAACCACAATATTATTAGAAGAAAACATAGTATAAACCTCCATGACCTTGAATTTGGGAAGCTACAATGCCAAAAGCATTAGCAACAAAAGAACAAAATTAAAAACTTTTTTACATCAAAGAACATTATCAAGAAAGTGAACAGACACTTACACAATGGAAGAAAATGTTTGCAAATCATATATCTGTAAGGGTCTAGTATCCAGAATATGTAAATAACTCATAATTCATCAACAAAAGGCTACAACCCAACAAAAAAGGGGCAAAACACTTGAATTGACAGTTCTCAAAAGAAGGTGCACAAATAATCCACATGTCCTTGAAAAGATGTTCAACATCATTAGTCATGGAAATTTCAAATCGAAGTCTACAATGAGATGCCACTTCACACTCATGAGGATGGTTATAATTAAATATAATAATAATAATAAGTATTGGTGAGGAAGTAAAGAAACTGTAACCCTCATACACTGCTGGTGAGAATGTAAAATGGTGCAGCTCCTATGGAAAACAGTTTGGTGGTTCCTGAAAATGTTAAACATAGAAGGTATATATCCAAAAGAACTAAAAGCATGTGTTGAAACAAATACGTGTATAGGCGTGTTTACAACAGCATTATTTACAATAGCCAAAAGGTGGAAATGACCCAAATATTCATCCACAGATAAATGTATAAACAAATTATAATATATACATGCAATGGAATATTATTCATAAAAACTATTGGGGCACACTGATACATTCTACGACATGAATGAACCTAAAAATCATTAAGCTAAGTGAAAGAAGAAAGACATAAAATGTTATATATCCTATTATCCGTTTATATAAAATATCCAGAGTAGGTAAATCCATGTAGACAGAAAGTAGATTGGTGTTTAACAACAGTGAGGTAGATGAAAGAATGGGGAGTAACTGCTTAACAGAGACAGATTTCCTTTGAGGGTAATGAAAATGTTTTTGTGATGGTTGCATAACAATGTGAGGGTATTAAATGTCATTGAACTTATTCATTTTAAAATGATTAATTTTACATTAGGTAAATTCCATCTCAATTTTTAAAGATAATTAACAACTTAAGACCTCACTTTAAAATCCCAACTACATTTTTAAGAGTCCCTAATTAGGCTGGGCATGGTGGCTCATACCAGTAATCCCAGCAATTTGGGAGGCTGAGGCAGGTGGATCACCTGAGGTCAGGGGTTCAAGACTAGCCTGGCCAATATGGTGAAACCCAATCTCTACTAAAAATACAAAAAATTAGCCAGGTATGATGGTGGGTGCCTGTAATCCCAGCTACTTGGGAGGCTGAGGCAGGAGAATTGCTTGAACCTGGGAGGTGGAGGTTGCAGTGAGCCAAGATTATGCCACTGTACTCCAGCCTGGGTAACAAGAGTGAAACTCCATCTAAAAACAAAAACAAAAAACTCATAGAACTGAAAACCATGGCAGGAGAACTATGTGAAGCATGCAAAAGCTTCAGTAGCCGATTCGATCAAGTGGAAGAAAGGATATCAGTGATTGAAGATCAAATTAATGAAATGAAGTGACAAGAGAAGTTTAGAGAAGAAAGAGTAAAAAGAAATGAACAAAGCCTCCAAGAAATATGGGGCCATGTGAAAAGACCAAATCTGTGTTTGATTGGTGTACCTGAAAGTGACAGGGAGAATAGAACCAAGCTAGAAAGCACTCTTCAGGACATTATCCAGGAGAACTTCCACAACCTAGCAAGGCAGGCCAACATTCAAATTCAGGAAATACAGAGAACACCACAAAGATACTCCTCAGGAAGAGCAACCCTAATACACATAATTGTCAGAGTCACCAAGGTTGAAATGAAGGAAAAAATGCTAAGGGCAGCCAGAGAGAAAGGTTGGGTTACCCATGAAGGGAAGCCCATCAGACTAACAGCAGATCTCTCAGCAGAAACCCTACAGGCCAGAAGGGAATGGGGGCCAATATTCAATATTCTTAAAGAAAAGAATTTTCAATCCAGAATTTCATATCAAGCCAAAATAAGCTTCATAAGTGAAGAAGAAATAAAATCCTTTACAGACAAGCAAATGCTGAGAGATTTTGTCACCTCCAGTCCTGCCTTACAAGAGCTCCTGAAGGAAGCACTAAACATGGAAAGGAACAACTGGTACCAGCCACTGCAAAAACATGCCAAATTGTAAAGACCATTGATGCTAGGAAGAAACTGCATCAACTAACAGGCAAAATAACAAGCTAACATCAGAATGACAGGATCAAATTCACACATAACAATATTAACCTTAAATGTAAATGGGCTAAATGCCCCAATTAAAAGACACAGACTGACAAATTGGATAAAGAGTCAAGACCCATCAGTGTACTGTATTCAGGAGACCCATCTCACATGCAGAGACACACAAAGGCTCAAAATAAAGGGATGGAGGAAGATTTACCAAGCAAATGGAAAGCAAAAAAAAAAAAAAAAAAAAAAGCAGAGGTTGCAATCCTAGTCTCTGATAAACCAGACTTTAAACCAACAAAAATTCAAAGAGATAAAGAAGGCTGTTACATAATGGTAAACGGATCAATTCAACAAGAAGAGCTAACTGTCCTAAATATATATGCACCCAATACAGGAGCACCCAGATTCATAAAGTAAGTCCTGAGAGACCTACAAAGAGACTTAGACTTCCACACAAAAAGAGGGAGACTTTAACACCCCACTGTCAATATTAGACAGATCAATGAGACAGAAGTTTAACAAGTGCACCAAGCAGACGTAATAGACATCTACAGAACTCTCCACCCCAAATCAGCAGAATATACATTCTTCTCAGCACCACATCGCACTTATTCCAAAATTGACCACATAGTTGGAAGTAAAGCACTTCTCAGCAAATGCAAAAGAACAGAAATGACAACAAACTGTCTCTCAGACTCCAGGGCACTCAAATTAGAACTCAGGATTAAGAAACTCACACAAAACGGCACAACTACATGGAAACTGAACAACCTGCTCCTGAATGACTACAGGGTAAATAACCAAATGAAGGCAGAATTACAGATGTTCTTTGAAACCAATGAGAACAACGATGCAATGTACCAGAATCTCTGGGACACATTTAAAGCAGTGCGTAGAGGGAAATTTATAGTACTAAATGCCCACAAGAGAAAGCAGGAAAGATCTAAAATTGACACCCTAACATCACAATTAAAAGAACTAGAGTAGCAAGAGCAAACAAATTCAAAAGCTAGCAGAAGGCAAGAAATAACTAAGATCAGAGCAGAACTGAAGGAGATAGAGACACAAAAAACCCTTCAAAAAAATCAATGAATCCAGGAGCTGGGTTTTTTGAAAAGATCCACAAAATTGATAGACTGCTAGCAAGACTAATAAAGAAGAAAAGACAGAAGAATCAAACAGACACAATAAAAAATGATAAAAGAGATATCAACAACAATCCCACAGAAATACAAACTATCGTCAGAGAATACTATAAACACCTCTCACAAATAAACTAGAAAATCTAGAAGAAATGGATAAATTCCTGGACAAATACAACCTCCCAAGACTAAACCAGAAAGAAAGAAGTTGAATCACTAAATAGAGCAATAACAGGCTCTGAAATTGAGGCAATAATTAATAGCCTACCAACCAAAAAAAGTCCAGGACGAGACGGATTCACAGCCGAATTCTACCAGAGGTACAAGAGGAACTGGTACCATTCCTTCTGAAACTATTTCAATAAATAGAAAAAGAGGGAATCCTCCCTAACTCATTTTATGAGGCCAACATCATCCTGATACCAAAGCCTGGCAGAGACACAACAAAAAAAAAAGAGAATTTTAGACCAATATCCCTGATGAACACCGATGCAAAAATCCTCAATAAAATACTGGCAAACCGAATCCAGCAGCACATCAAAAAGCTTATCCACAAGATTAAGTTGGCTTCATCCTTGGGATGCAAGGCTGGTTCAACATATGCAAATCAATAAATGTAATCCATCACACAAACGGAACCAAAGACAAAAACGACATGATTGTCTCAATAGACGCAGAAAGGCCTCAACAAAATTCAACAGCCCTTCATGCTAAAAACTCTCAATAAACTAGGTATTGATGGAACATATCTCAAAATAACAAGAGCTATTTATGACAAACCCACAGCCAGTATCATACTGAATGGGCAAAAACTGGAAGCATTCCCTTTGAAAACTGGCACAAGACAGGGATGCCCTCTCTCACCACTCCTATTCAACATAGTGTTGGAAGTTCTGGCCAGGGCAATCAGGCAAGAGAAAGAAACAAAGGTATTTAATTAGGAAAGGAGGAACTCAAATTGTCCCTGTTTGCAGATGACATGATTGTATATTTAGAAAACCACATCGTCTCAGCCCAAAATCTCCTTAAGCTGATAAGCAACTTCAGCAAAGTCTCAGGATACAAAATCAATGTGCAAAAATCACAAGCGTTCTCATACACCAATAACAGACAACAGAGAGTCAAATCATGAGTGAACTCCCATTCACAATTGCTACAAAGAGAATAAAATACCTAGGAATACAACTTACAAGGGATGTGAAGGACCTCTTCAAGGAGAACTACAAACCACTGCTCAACGAAATAAAAGAGGACATAAACAAATGGAAGAACATTCCATGCTCATAGATAGGAAGAATCAATATCGTGAAAATGGTCATACTGCCCAAGGTGATTTATAGATTCAATGCCATCCCCATCAAACTACCAATGACTTTCTTCACAGAATTGGAAGAAACTACTTTCAAGTTCATATGTAACCAAAAAGAGCCTGCATTGCCAAGACAATCCTAAGTCAAAAGAACAAAGCTGGAGGCATCATACTACCTGACTTCAAACTATGCTACAAAGCTACAGTAACCAGAACAGCATGGTACTGATACCAAAACAGAGATATAGTCCAATGGAACAGAGCAGAGGCCTCAGAAATAACACCACACATCTACAACCATCTGATCTTTGACAAATCTGACAAAAACAAGAAATGGGGAAAGAATTCCCTATTTAATAAATGGTGCTGGGAAAACTGGCTAGCCATATGTATAAAGCTGAAACTGGATCCCTTCCTTACACCTTACACAAAAATTAATTCAAGATGGATTAAATACTTAAATGTTAGAGCTAAAACCATAAAAACCCTAGAAGAAAACCTAGGCAATACCATTCAGGACATAGGAATGGGCAAGGACTTCATGACTAAAACACAAAAAGCAATGGCAACAAAAGCCAAAATAGACAAATGAGATCTAATTAAACTAAAGAGCTACTGCACAGCAAAAGAAACTACCATCACAGTGAACAGGCAACCTACAGAATAGGAGAAAAATTTTGCAGTCTACTCATCTGACAAAGGGCTAATATCCAGAATCTATAAAGAACTTAAACAAATTTACAAGAAAACATCAAACAACCTCATCAAAAAGTGGGCAAAGGATACGAACAGAGATTTCTCAAAAGAAGACATTTATGCATCCAACAGATACATGAGAAAATGCTCGTCATCACTGGTCATCAGAGAAATGCAAATCAAAACCACAATGAGATACCATCTCACACTAGTTAGACTGACGATCATTAAAAACTCAGGAAACAACAGGTGCTGGAGAGGATGTGGAGAAATAGGAGCGTTTTTATACTGTTGGTGGGAGTGTAAACTAGTTCAACCATTGTGGAAAGCAGTGTGGCAATTCCTCAAGGATCTAGAACTAGAAATACCATTTGACCCAGCCATCCCATTACTGGGTATATACCCGAAGTATTATAAGTCATGCTACTATAAAGACATATGCACACGTATGTTTATTGTGCCAGTGTTCACAATAGCAAGGACTTGGAACCCACCCAAATGTCCATCGATGATAGACTGGATTAAGTAAATGTGGCACATATACACCATGGAATACTATGTAGCCACAAAAAAGAATGAGTTCATGTCCTTTGTAGCGACATAGATGAAGCTGGAAACCATCATTCTTAGCAAACTATTGCAAGGACAGAAAACCAAACACTGCATGTTCTCACTCACAGGTAGGAACTGGACAATGAGAACACTTGGACACAGGGCGTGGAACATCACACACTGGTGCCTTTCATGGGGTGGGGGGATGGGGGAGGGATAGCATTAGGAGAAATACCTAATGTACATGACGAGTTAATGGGTCCAGTAAAGCAACACAGCACCTGTATACGTATGTAACAAACCTGCACATTGTGCACATGTACCCTAGAACTTAAAGTATAATAATAAAAACAGAGTCCCTAAATAATCATTGATTTTTAAAAGAAACAACAAGTCAAAACTGAAAACCCACATCATTTTAGCTGGTTTTGTGATCTGGGGTGTTCTAAATACAGATTTTGGCACTAAAGAGATATTAACAAATATTTTCAAACCAAAATAAACTACATTACTAAATTTGGATTTTAAATCACAGGTTAAAAAAATCTCCTTTCATCTTAGTAAATTCTATATAAAGTATTTAAGAATAAACTTGCATCCTCTTATGAGATACTGAGATATACTGAGATCCTATCTTAGCATTTGACATTAATTACTAGAACACTATGAAAAAGAAAAATCTATAACAACAGATGGTTATATGGTTTGACTCTGTGTCCCCACTCAAATCTCACCTTGAATTGTAATAATCCCCACATGTCAAGGGTGGGGCCAGGTGGAGATAATTGATTTATGGGGGCGGTTTCTCCTATACTGTTCTCGTGAGATCTGATGGTTTTATAAATGGGAGTTCCCCTGCACAAACTCTCTTGCCTGCCACCATGTAAGACATGTTTTGCTTCTCCTTTGCCTGCCAACAATTACTGTGAAGCCTTCCCAGCCATGTGGAACTGTGAGTCCATTAAACCTCTTTCCTTTATAAATTACCCAGTGTGTGAGAATAGACTAATACAGATGGAGTAGGGCCAGGTTAGGGTAGCAGAAGTCTATTATAAACACAATGAGAGACTTGAATTAATGGACGAATTTTAGGTGTCTTGGAAGTGAGTTTGAAGGATATCAAAGTCAAAGACTACTTTTAGGAGCAGTTCTGCAATGATTGGGCAGCTGAGCAGGGTAACGGACAAATCAGCTGTTACTGTAGGTAACAGCTAGTTCTCAGCTATAACTGGACTAGTGCTTGATCAGACAAAATGATGCCCACTGATTTGAGCTCAAAAGGATGACGCTTACTGAAGATTGATATTCTACCTCAAATCCTTACTTAATGTCAGTGGGGACACAATTCATTTAACCTCGTAAGCATTGCTAATTTATTATACCATTATTCAAAGCATTTTGCAGGACATTCTTGCCTCCTCCATTTATTTTTGATCCTAGACTGACAGAATCTTTTTCTCTATCTTCATTTCTTCCCATGCTCATTCTCCCCTTTCTGTTTCTCTTCCCTCTTGTTGTGAACAGACAGTTTTGATGTCAAGAGCTGGAGAGGGATGTATACTGGTTGTTACCTACTACTCAAAAATCAGAGCTGAATAGGTAGTCAGGACATATCTTAAGCAACATGGACCCAATTTTTTTCCCCACTAAGTTTAAGCTAATTTTTCCCTATGACTGACAAAGAGGGACATTGATAAAGAAAACCCAAAAGTTACCACCAGAATTCATCTTGAGATCTCATTTTGATGCACTCTTTCCCAAATGTTGAAATGGGTGAATTTTAGAGTTTGACTCCTTATAACATGTGTGAGAAATATAAATGAGGTGTGAAATGAAAATAGAGAAAGGTGAGAGAGAAAAAATAAGGTATTGAACTAGACAAAAACAGATTAATCAACTTCTAAAAGACTCAGAATGAACATGTTTGAGCTGCTACCTCGAGCCAGGCAGTGAGATAGGCACCCAATATAAATGGGACAGAGGATACCAAAAAGAATAAAGACTGTTAGGTTGTGGCCACTTCCTTCCAAGATAGAATTTGAGCTGGGACTTGAAAGATATGGTTCTGACAGTTAGCAAAGTGAAGTGTGGTCTGTCACACCAAAGCAGTAATATGCATATTACACCTGACATAATAGATTCAAAAATGTAACTTTGACTCTTGCTCATTTAGAGGCTGCTTACCTAGACAGATTTATAGCTTTTAGTCATCTTGGAATGTAAGCTTTTCTTTCACTGTGACAGATTTTCATCATTCCAGGTTTGTACATATTTTGGAAATTTTGTGTAATCTTGAGTACTTTGCTTATTACAGCTAAAACTGGTTCTCCCAGCCAAAGTAATTTCCTCCCTCCTCTGTGGTTCCACAGAACTCTGTTCACACCTTTATAGGGCATAGATTACACTGTATATTAATTATCTGTTCTTTTCTGGCTTCCTCACTAGAGTGAGAACTCCTTGCAGAAAGCGATTACATTTTCTTGAGACAGGAGTGGTCAGGCATTGGCCTCTCCACTCGTTCTTCCCAAGTTCAAATCCTTGCTCCACTATTTCCTATCTTGCTGAAGAAACTTGGCAAGTTGTTAACCTCTCTCTGTTTCAGTTTCTTCCTTTGAATAATAATAAACTTACTTCATGAGGATGTATTGTGAACATTAGATAAATACGGTACTTTCTACAGTGCTTAGCACATGTGAGGGATCAATGAATGCAGGCTGTTATCCTATAGCCCACAGTTCTCAGCATATGGTAAGTATTTAATACAAGTTCAGAGAAATATTAAGTTAACAAATCATTTTACAAGAGCTGCCTACGTTGGGGAATAGTTTTAGTCTACTTTTCCTGCCAAAATTTCCTTTAGATAAAAAGAGAAATCCCCTTTCAGACATTCCGTGATGCTGGAGTGAGTCACTCATTTCCCTTTGGTTTGGTGGGGAAATCATGGTAACTGTTTCTTCCTCATCTTGCCCAGAAACTGCTGGACTCAGCTGAGAACTAAAGACAGGGAGCGATAGTCCAGCTGCAGCTGAAAGGGTCCCTGCAGTTCTCGGGGGGCTGTG
This sequence comes from Piliocolobus tephrosceles, assembly GCF_002776525.5. Classification (NCBI taxonomy): domain Eukaryota; kingdom Metazoa; phylum Chordata; class Mammalia; order Primates; family Cercopithecidae; genus Piliocolobus; species Piliocolobus tephrosceles. The sequence goes on along the minus strand of NC_045435.1, from coordinate 188,686,715 downwards.
AGCACATTGTACATGCTGGTGCTTAACTAAACACTTCACATGTATTCACTCATTTAATCCATACAACAAATCCTTGAGGTTGGTGTTACAAGCTTCATTTCACAATTGAGGAGATTGCGACACAGAGAGTTGACGTAACTGGCTCCGGATCACACAGCTACTAAATGGCAGAGCTAGGATAAGAACAGAGCTGTTACCAGAGTCTGTGCTTGTGAACAGCACCCAAGTCTGCCTCCCTGATTACCTTCATGTCACTGTTTCTCTGTTGTGTGGAAATCCTGTCATGGCAGGTTTTCTTATCTTCCTCTCCAACTAAACTGTGGGGCTCTTGATGGTATGGCCCATATCCCCCTGATTCCCCAGCTCCTGTCATGGTGCCTGGCAAACAGCGTGTATTTAACATACATTGAGGAAATGGATGAGTGATTGCCCACATTGAAAGCAGAGCTCCAGGCAGAAGATATTTTGTTGGATTTATGTGAAGAGATGGAAAGCAGAGGAATCATGTCTGCATCAGGTTTCTCTAATGGGTCGAGCTCCCAGCAGAAGACGCCTCACCTCTTTTAGATCCAATGGCTCTGGGATGATGAAACTGGAGTCTTCCTCTCCATAACCTTCATCAAAACATTTTAAACAAATCACCAAATAGGAATCATTTAGCTTGCCTTTTCCCACATTAGTTTCAGACTTCCATAAGGGCATTCACTTCAGGCTCTAAACGACCCCTTCGCCCATTTGTTCCCTCCTGGCATAGTTTAATTTCCCCAAACTTTACCTGCCGTGGTAACTGAGGCCCCATACATCTGCAGAACTCTCCCCAGAGAAACAGTCCTCCGCAGTTGGAGATATATTATGTCTAAGCATTGAGCTTGTGAACGTCTACCAAAAGCAGCTTTTCATGCACAGGTCTTCACAGCACATTTACCCCAGGGATTGAGGTGCTTTTCCTGCCTTGGGTGGCTTCTCTCCACACGTCTGAGGGCAAAATTGTACTCTTTACTGAGCTACACTTTGCCTAAAGATATCATTAAGAATTGAATAATGGACCAGGCACGGCAGCTCACGCCTGTAACCCCAGCACTTTGGGAGGGCAAGGCAGGTGGGTCACTTGAGCCCAGGAGTTCGAGACCAGCTTGGGCAACATGACAAAATCCTGTATCTACAAAAAATACCAAAAAATTAGCCAGTTGTGGTGGTGCACCCCTGTTGTCCAAGCTATTCAGGAGGCTGAGGTGGGAGAATCACTTGATCCCAGGAGGCAGAGGTTGCGGTGAGCCAAGATTGCATCACTGCACTCCAGCCTAGGTGACAGAGTGAGACTGTATCAAAAGAAAGAAAGAAGGAAAGAAGGAAAGGAAGGGAGGAAGGGAGGAAGGGAGGAAGGGGGGAAGGAAAGAAGGAAGGAAGGAAGGAAGGAAGGAAGGAAGGAAGGAAGGAAGGAAGGAAGGAAGGGAATTTGAATAAGGATTAAAGATTGATTCCAGGATATCTTCCTGAAGAATAAAGTGCAGTTTGTAGCCAGGAATTGGAGTGCTTACAATGGGTTTTCTGTGGGCTCAAAGTACATTTTCTCAACAATCACTGTCACCTCATCCGAGAAATCATCTGAGCCATTCCTGCTCAGGGTAAGGTTTTATTTCTCTCCGACTTCCTATGACCACACAACTGTGACACAGATTTCCCTCCAAACAACATACACATACACACTGACACAGACACACATGCTTACACACAGACACACACACTTACACACAGACACACACATAGACATGCACGCTTACACACCTACACACACAGTCATCTGCTCCTAAAGCAGCCAGATCTTAGGGCCCACTCAAGTGATTTTCATACACTTGAACATAAAGCAAAGAAATCTTCACAATTTAGTAGTGTGTGCATTCTTTGAGTCACTATACAAGCCATTTCTATCATCTGCTCATCACTCTTCACTAGAGTGAGAACCCCTTCATAAAGTTGAGTTGTTTTAATACAACATTAAGAAAGCATGTCAGTGTTACTTAATTTATGAAAAAAAGAAAATAGCAATTCACTTCTTTTTTAAAAAGTTGCCCTATTCCTCTATGGCTTACTGACAGTAAAAAAATGAAAATGACCTGACCCATGCCTTTCTCCTGGTATCATCAACCTTCTTTTGCTCATCAAATATTTATTGACCCTCAATGTGTAGAGCGCAGTATACTGTAATACTTCTTACCTATGATTCTGAATAGCCAAGTTGGAGATAGAAGTAAAAGTGAATTCATGTTAATAATGAATTAAAACTAATGTTCAACGGAGAGGTTGTACCCTAACGGGAAAATTTAGAAAAACTCATGGGACTATCTATACCCGTGGTTTTCTAAAATTTTCTTTAGCTTCAAAACCTCTTCACATAAAATTTTAATTGGGAGCTCACTACATCAAATGAAGGTCATATTCTAATTGAGGTGGCTGAACTTGAGAGAGGAGTCAAGATTGGCCAGTATCTTCAAACCACTTCATGGAGTGCATCAGGTCTAGTCCTCTTATCCATACCCATAAGCAGTTGTGCTCACCTGCTGAATTGCAGGTTCCCTTATTATTACAAGCTGTCTTTAATGTCATGAATAGTCTATCGACTCCTGGAATCCTGACTCCCTGTCCTTGGTCCCATTTGCCAACAAAATGTCTAATTAGGACAACCACTATTCTCAGAATTTAGAGCTTGTGGGGCCTGCTGTGGTGGCTCATGCCTATAATCCCAACATTTTGGGGGGCAAAAGCTGGCAGATCACTTGAGCTCAAGAGTTTGAGACCAGCCTAGGCAACATGGTGAAACCCCATCTCTACAAAAAAATACAAGAATTAGCTGGGTGTGGTGGCATGAGCCTACAGTCCCAGCTACTTGGGAGGCCCAGGCAGTAGGATCACTTGAGCCCAGGAAGCAGAGGTTACAGTGAGCTGTGATTGCACCTCTGCACTCTAGCCTGGGTGACAGAGTGAGAGCCTGCCTAAAAAAAAAAAAGAAAAAAAGAAATCTGTGTATGAATCAAGATATCTTCCTGAACCTAGTGGAAAATGTCTAGATCTTGAAGCATTTTAAATGGGACTGGATGACAAAAATAAGCAGTTCAATATATGCAACTGGGATAGCTGGCTAGCCATATGCAGAAAAATGAAACTGAATCCCTACCTTTCACTATATATGAAAAATAACTCAAGATGGATTAAAGACTTAAATGTAAGACCTCAAACTACAAGAATACTAGAAGAAAATCTAGGAAAAACACCATTTGGACATTGATCGTGGGAAATAATTTGTGATTAAGTCCTTAAAAGCAACGGCAACAAAAGCAAAAATTGACAAATGGAACCTTATGAAACCAAGGAGCTACTGCACAGCAAAAGAAACTATCAACAGAGTAAATAGACAACTTACAGAGTGGGAGAAAATATTTGCAAACCATGCGTCTGACAAAGGTCTAATGTCCAGAATCTATAAATTAAACAATTCAACAAGCAAAAACCAGTAGCCCCGTTAAAAAAATGGGCAAAGACATGAAAAGACACCATCAAAAGAAGACACACAAGTGGCCCACAAAACATATGGAAAAATGTTCAACGTCACTAATCATCAGAAAAATGCAAATCAAAACCACAATGAAATACTATCTCACACCAGTCAAAGTGGCTATTACTAAAAAATAAAAAAGCAACAGATGCTGGCAAGCCTGCAGAGAAAAGGGAGTGCTTATACATTGTTAGTGGGAATGTAAATTAGTTCAACCACCATGGAAAGCAGATTGGAGATTCTCAAAAAACTTAAGGCGGAACTACCATTTGACCCAGCAATCTTTTTACTGGTTACATATCCATCAGAAATCATTCTACCCAAAAGACACATGGACTCATATGGGCATCACAGCACTCCTCACAATAGCAAAGGCATGGACTCAACCTACATGCCAATCTACAGTGGACTGGATAAACAAAATGCAGTACATATACACCATGGCATACTATGCAATCATAAAAAAAGAATGAAATAATGTTATTTGCATCAATGTGGATGCAGCTGGCCACCATTATCCTAAGAGAATTAGTGCAGGAACCGAAAACCAAACACCTCATGTTCTTACCTATAAGTGCGAGCTAAACATTAAATACTCATGGACACAAAGAGAGCAATAATAGACACTGGAGACCAACAGAAGGGAGGGAGAGGAGGGAGAGGAAGGAGCAAGGGTTGAAAAACTATTGAGTACTGTGCTCATTACCTGGGTGATGGGATTGATCATACCCCAAACCTCAACATCACACAATATACCCATGTAACAAACCTGCACATGTACCCCCTGCATCCAAAATACAGGTTTAAATTATAAAATAAAAATAAAGAAATGTGACTGGAGTGAAGTAGAGGTGCAAGAGCAAAGTGCCTACTCAGAAAGTTAATTCTTAATTTTATTTTTATTTTACTCAATTCTTAATATTATATGAAGAAATGAAAAAGTGTTGCCCTACCTTGTACCATATCTAAACAGACTTTATGTGAATTAAGGACCTAAATCTTAAACTATAAAGTCATCGGAAGAAAATGTAGGATAGCTTTGTGAAAGAGAGGAAGAAAAGAAAGGAAGGTAAGACTGATTATTGACAAGGATATGAGAACATGGGAACAATCGAGTGCTGCTGGGTTTTTATTGTTGTTGTTGTTTTTTGAGACGGAGTCTCCCTCTGTCGCCCAGGCTGGAGTGCAGTGGCGCAGTCTCCACTCACTGCAAGCTCCGCCTCCCAGATTCACGCCATTCTCCTGCCTCAGCCTCCTGAGTAGCTGGGACTACAGGCGCCCGCCACCACACCCGGCTCATTTTTTGTATTTTTAGTAGAGACAAGGTTTCACCATTGCCAGGATGGTCTCCATCTCCTGACCTCGTGATCTGCCCGCCTCAGCATCCCAAAGTGCTGCTGGTTTTGAGTGTAAAACATACAGCCTTTGTGGAAAGAAATCTGGCAATATTTAGCAAAATTGAGAATGGTTGGCCGGGCCAGGCATGGTGGCTCACACCTGTAATCCCAGCACTTTGGGAGGCCAGGGCGGGCGGATCACAAGGTCATTAGTTCGAGACCATCCTGGCTAATATGGTGAAACCCAGTCTCTACTAAAAATACAAAAAATTAGCCAGGAGTGGTGGCAGATGCCTGTAATCCCAGGTATTTGGGAGGCTGAGGCAGGGGAATTGTTTGAACCAGGGACACGGAGGTTGCAGTGAGCCAAGATCACACCATTGTACTCCAGCCTGGGCAACAGAGCAAAACTCTGTCTCAAAAAAAAAAAAAAAAAAAAAAAAAAGGAATGGTTGTACCTTATAACCTAACAATCCCAACAATGGGTGTACCCAGGACATTTCTCCCATGAGTTCACTAAGAGACAAATACAAGATAAAACTAGGCACAGTAACACACACCTGCACTCCCATCTACTCAGGAGGCTGAGGAAGGAGGATCGCTTGTGCCCAGGAGTTTGAGTCCAACCTAGGCAACATAAGGAGACCCCATATTTAAACAAAAGAACTTAATTGTGGCAGCATTGTTTGTGCTATCAAATACAGAAGTTACCTAGTATTCACCAGAGGGAAACAGATAAGTAAAATGTGGTAAGTTAATAGTCTGGAATTCTAAGCCCTGGTCAGAGTAAATTAACGTGTAGCTACATGGATAGACCTAAAAGCACAGTACTGAATGAAAATTTCCAGCACAATACGTTTGAGTAAATAAAAATCCATAGATAAAGCAGCATTTTCATACTTAAGGACGTATCAAATACAGTAGAATAAGTGTTGAAGGGGGAGAAAGGGCTGGGAATGACAATTCTGAGTGGAGAAAAAATGAACAATAATAAAACATGAAAGAGTCTTAGTATGCATTAGTGGTGATAGGAGTCTATGAACCAGAGTAATTAAATAAACTTCGCGAACCTGGGGTTAAAAAGTAGAACAGAAAAACAGAGAGATATTGTTGGAGAGATGATGTGGTATAGAGAAAACTGACCTGTCCTGCGGGCAGGAGACCTGGGTTTTCATCTTGACTCTGCCTCTTGCCTGTTGGATAACACGTGCCTGGTACTTTCTTCTCTAGATTTCCATTCTCCTCTTTGACATGATAGCAACATGAGGCTAAATGTCTAAGATCTTTTCCAGCTTTGTGCATCAAGTGTTCTGTTCTTCCATTCCCATCAATAACCTCTATAATGCCATTCATCAGCAGCAATAAAACCATATCAGCCATTAAAGAACATTTTTAATTCACAATGAAAGATAATCTAACTTACGAGCAATGTCTTTTGCTGAAGGTGTGTTTTTATACATCTGGATGACAGAGTGGTGTCCTTTGTTAAAATGTGCATCTGTTATCATCTTAAAGCATCAGTTTCCTTTTTCATGGATCTATGAATGAAGAGAAACAGAAAAAAAAAAAAAAAAAAAAAAAACAGCTTAAATAATGTTCAATGTGATCGGAGGTGCTATAGAACCAAAAAGCCTTTCTTGGATCATCAGAGCCCGGCTGATGACAATGATGATGATGATGATGACAATAATGATAAACAAACTGAAAAAAACATAAACCCACGAGAAATTCAGCTTGTCTCTACACATCTAGCCCATAGGGGCCACCAGGCCTTTCTAGCCAGCCCTAGGTGGCATTGACTCTAACTTTAATTCACTTTAAAACACATCCTTGAGATGAGAGATGGAAAGCATTATGAAATGAAGGAGGCCATTTATAGACCTGTGCACTCCATTTGCGAATTAAAATAACAGAATAGAAAAATACACACTGTGATGGAAAATCCATTCTGTATTGTACTAGAAGAATTTTTTTGCCCTTTTAAGGGCTCATTAAAATGCAACAGTGCTCATTTCAGTCAATTACCATTTTGGCTATGAATAGGAAAATATGTGTGAATGGCCAGCCCAGTACAAATGAAAACATTTGCATAACGTCAGCTCTTTCTTTTGTTGCATAATTAATCATTTAGAATTACATATTTGTAAACATAATTTTTCAGTGTCAGAAGAAATCATATTTTACTTACTGAACCACTAGAAATCATAATTACAACTATCATTTATTGAGCACTCACTGAGTACCAGATATTATACATATATTAATGGTTATGCTCATCACAATATAATAAAGTGAATATTACATCACTGTTCTTGGATTAGGAAACTAAAGTTCAGAGAGAGTGATTAATGTGTCCAAGATGATAAGCAATTCAAAGCTAAGTATGACTGTTTATTAAAGCGTTTGTTCCTTATTACCATAACATTCAGCCTCCTCTAAAGATTTTTCTTCTGAACATAATGACCCCATATTAATAGGTAAATTTATTGTGCATTCACTAATATGCCACTATGCATGCAACTATATACACATCGCCTCCTATAATTCACCAAATATCCCTATGAGATGTGGACACCTTTATTTATTTATTTATTTATTTATTTATTTATTTATTTATTTATTTGAAACGGAGTCTCGCTCTGTCTCCAGGCTGGAGTGCAGTGGTGCGTGGTGTGCTCTCGGCTCACTGCAATCTCCGCCTCCCAGGTTCAAGCAATTCCCCTGCCTCAGCCTCCCCAGTAGCTGGGACTACAGGTGTGTGCCACACGCCCAGCCAATTTTTTGTATTTTAGTAGAGACAGGGTTTCACCATGTTGGCCAGGATGTTCTCGATCTCCAGACCTCATGATCTGCCCTCCTTGGCCTCCCAAAGTGCTGGGATTACAGGTGTGAGCCACTGCACCCGGCTGAGATGTGGATACCCTTATTATACACATTTTAGGTGATGAGATAACTGAAGCTTAAGGAAAATAGTACCTGGTTCAATATAGCACAGCTAGAAAGTAATGGAATCTGGATTCAAGGTCTTGATAATTATTAGTTCTTTCATTAATTTTTAAAATTTTGTACAATAAAATTCGCCTTCCCGATGTACAGTTCTAAGAATTTTAATACATGTGTAGATTCATGCAACCATCACCACAATCAGTATACAAATCAGTTCCATCACTTTACCGTTCGTCATCACACCTTCCTCCCATGCTAACCCCTGGAACTCAGTGATCTGGTCTCTGTCACACAGTTTTTTTCTTTGTGAGAATGTGATACAAATGGAATTTTGTAGTATATAACCTTTTCAAACTGGCTTCTTCCACTCAGTGTAATGCTTTGAACTTCATCCTTGCCGTTGCATGTAACAATAGTCTCTTCCTTTACATTGTTGATTAGTTTTCTATGATACAGATGTATCACATTTATTTATCCAGTCATCTGTTGAAAGAAATTTGGGTTGTTTTCAGGTTTTGGAGATGGTGAATAGAGCTGCTATACACATTTATATATAAGATTTTGTGTAAAGTGAAGTTTTTCTTTTCTTTTTTTTTTTTTTTTTGAGACGGAGTCTCGCTCTGTCGCCCGGGCTGGAGTGCAGTGGCCGGATCTCAGCTCACTGCAAGCTCCGCCTCCCGGGTTCACGCCATTCTCCTGCCTCAGCCTCCCGAGTAGCTGGGACTACAGGCGTCCGCCACCTCGCCTGGCTAGTTTTTTGTATTTTTTAGTAGAGACGGGGTTTCACCGTGTTAGCCAGGATGGTCTCGATCTCCTGACCTCGTGATCCGCCCGTCTCGGCCTCCCAAAGGGCTGGGATTACAGGCTTGAGCCACCGCGCGCAGCCAGGGAAGTTTTTCTTTTTCAGGGAGAAATACCTAGGAGTGAGGTTGGTGGGTCACATGGGAAGCATTTGTTTAACCTTTTAACAACCGCCAGCCTTTTCTAGAATGGTTGTATCTTGACTTCTCACCAGCAAAATATTACAGCTCCAGTGGCTCCATATCCTTATCCGCCCTTGGTATTGTCAGTTATTGTTTATTTTTTTATTTTCAGCCTTTTTTTTTTTTTTTTTCTTTAAGTCAGAGTTTCGCTCTTGTTGCCGGAGCTGGAGTGCAATGACAGGATCTCAGCTCATCGCAACCTCCGCCTCCCGGGTTCAAGTGATTCTCCTGCCTCAATCTCTCAAGTAGCTGGGATTACAGGCATGCGCCACCACGCCTGGCTATTTCTGTATTTTTAGTAGAGATGGGGTTTCTCTATGTTGGTCAGGTTGGTCTCGAACTCCCGACCTCAGGTGATCTACCCGCCCCGGCCTCCCAAAGTGCTGGAATTACAGGCATAAGTCACCGTGGCTGGCCTAATTTCAGCCTTTCTAATAAATAAGTGTTTAATAGTATCTCATGGTGGTTTAATTTGTTTTTTTTATTTCTATTTGAACTTCTTTATGTGTTTATTAAAGAGATGTTAAGCATCCCTTTCTGTGCTTATTTGCCATCTATATTTCCTTTTAGCAAAGTTTCTATTCAAGATACTTGCCCATTTAAAAAATGTTTTTCTTACCATTGAGTTTTAAGAATTCTTTATATATTCTAAGTATGAGTCCTTTGTTAGAAATATGATTCACAACTATTTTCATCATCCAGTTCATAGCTTGTATTTTCATTTTCTTAATAATGTATTTTATAAAACAAACTTTTTAAATTGTTATGAAGTCCAATTTATCAACTTTTCTTTTTAATGGATCATGTTCTTGGTGTCCTGTTTAAGAACTCTCTGACAGGAGGGTCTGGGTCAGAGAGAAGGAGAAGGCGACTGGAAGCCACTACAGTACTGGCTTTGGTGATGGAGAAAGGAGCCATGAGCCAAGGCATGCAGGCCTCCCCAGAAGGTGGAGAAGACAGAGAAATAATTTCTTCCCTAGAATTTCCAGAAGGATTGCAGCCCTGCTGACATCTTGATTTTAGCTTAAGGAAACCCATTTAAGACTTACCTCCAGAAGTGTAAGATAATAAATTTGTAATAAATAAATATTTTTAAGTCACTTAAAAAATAAATAAAACAAAAATCCTCTCTGCCTAACTTCAGGTCAAAAACATTTTGGTCCTATCATTTCTTCAAAAGGTTTTATAGGGCCGAGTGTGGTGTCTCATGCCTGTAATCCCAACACTTGGGAGGCTGAGGCAGCAGATTACTTGAGCCCAGCAATTTGAGACCAACCTGGGCAACATGGTGAAACCCTGGCTCTACAAAAAATAAAAAATTAGCCAGGCGTGATGAAACCCACCTGTAGTCCCAGTTACTCAGGAGGCTGAGGCAGAAGGATCCCTTGAGCCCAGGAGCCCCAGGCTGCAGTGAGCCGTGTACTTGCCACTGCACTCCAGTCTGGGCGACCCTGTCTCAAAAACAAAAATAAAAATAAAAACAACAACAACAAAGAAACTACCAAAAAAGGCTTTATAGTTTCATGTTTTACATTTAGTTCTATGATCCATTTTGGATTATTTTTGTATAAAGTTTGAAGTTTTGGTCAAAGTTCTTGGCTTTACGTATGGACAACCAATTGTTTCATCATCATTTGTTGAATAGACAAATCGTCTCTTCCATTAATTGCCTCTGGAAGCTTGCCAAAAATCAACTGGCCATATTTCTACGGATGTCTGTGTGCTCTCCATTCTGTTCCATTGGTCAATACGGTATTGGTGATTTCTATCACCAATACTGTCCTGATTACTGTCGCTTTATTGTAAGCCTTTAAATCTGATTGTGTGTGTGTGTATGTGTGTGACTCTCCAAGTAGTTAATACTCTGAACCAACAAACTATATGGCACAGATAGATCAGCTCAGTGTCCTCTTTTCTTTTGCCAGCTGGAGGGTGTTAATAACATGGTTTTTGATGTACAAAGGGGTGGAAAAGCAATGGGTCTGTCCTGCTTTTCAGCTCAAGAGAGAAAGGTCCGGCTGTCATTTGCAGCTTTTGCTCTTCCTGCGCCACCTGGAAGCCCCCGTTAACCTAACATTCACTGTGCATTCATATGTATTTATGCAACATACTTATTGAGTGTGCCTCTGTGTTGGGCTCTGTTACAGAATTTAGAGAAGAACAGAAGAATAGGGCACACAGGTTCTCCCTCCTTCAAAGGTTATGTCAAACAGCAAACAAATACTGTCTAAACAAAGAACACAAAACCAGATGGCTATTCTTCAGAGAACCAGAATTGGGTAAGGTAAACGAATGACTCATGTATCTTAGATTGCACGGCCAGAGAATGCTTCTCTGTAGAGGTGACATTTACACTGAGATTTGAAAGACAAGAAGAAACCAAATGAGTGAACATGGAGAGGAAGAGTATTCTGGACTGTTAGTCTAAAAAGCCGTAGATGAAAACAAATTTAGCAGGTTTGAGAAACAAACAAACAAAAATGACTGAGTTAGCTAGAAAGTGGTGAGCCAAGGAGAACAGTGTGAGGCAAGTTCTGAGAGGTGAGCAGGGGCGGGGTGCAGGAGGGCTCTGCCACCAGGACAAGAAGTTGGGTTTAACACTAAGTGCCGGGGGGGCCATTAGAGAGTTTAAAGCAAGTTCGGTCACATGACCAAACGCAGAACTGGACTCCCAGATGAACAAATGAGAATAGGGAGCATAATGAGTCTTCCCAATCCCCATCCCCATAGAAAAATGTTTTCTGCTCACATTAAGCTTTTCTCTGTGCACACACGATGATGTACATGAAATTCTAATGAAGTCAAGTTCAGGACTCCATCTTTCACAACTTGCGTATCATTTCTTCCTAGTCTGGACTCCAAGAGGCTGAGGAGAGGAAAGGGAAGAGGAGACAAAGGAAGAACAGTCATTTGCAGACTCTTGCTGCGTGTTGGGTGCTGCTGAGGGCCCACTACACAGCAGGTTGAGCCCTGAGTATGAGACAAAGCAGCCCCCAAAAGAGGAGCCTATCATCTCACCGCCCCGTGAAAAGTAGAAGCAGAGACCTCTGTTTGCAGAGACAGTGAGTTGTTTCATCACTGCTACTGCTCCAGGGTTCCCAATCTTCATAAACAAAGAGTTAAAGGAAATTGGATTAAAATTACAGTATAAAGAAAAGTCTTGCATGGAAAGACCTTCCAGCTCTGAGGAGTTATAAGCCCTGGACTGTATCTCCAAGCAGAGGGAAAAGAGAGTGTATGTGTTCTGTTTATTTCAACTCCACTTTGGATAAATAACAACCTCTGCGGAAATGTAAACATAGCACCTCTTCCCCATTACAGAATCATGATTTCCAACTCTATGTCATTTCTTCTGTCTTCACTGTGTATATGTAATTTTTATGGGACTATTATCCTTGTGATGCTTGCTTTCTAATGTTCTGTTTTTGCTTAACATTTTACATATATTTTCCTATGTAGCAGCACAGTCTAAATATTTCCTATTTTACAGAGCTACACAGTGATACACTATAATAAGAATAGCTCACACTTACATAGTAATTACTATTTGTCAGGCACTGTTCTAACCACTTTACCCATTTTTACTTATTAAATGTTTTCTCATTAAAGCCCTTTGAGGTGAGTCCCATCTCCCTAGTCTGGCTTCAAAATAAAGCAAATCCTGAAGCAAAAGATTCCATACACTACTTCATTTAAGGTGCAATTCCAGGGAGGCAAGAGTGAAGGAAAAGTAATGTGAGGCAGGGAATGGGGAAGAATCCATTTGAGGTTATGTGATTAATCTAGTTACCAGCAAGTGTGATAGATAGATCCATCTATCTAAGACTGTCTTCCCAGGAGACAATTCTCCAAAAGGCTGCGTAAGCTGCATTTTAGACAGTTCTATAGGGGGAGGAAGGAGGAAGTTTGTCCACCTGTTTCCATCTGACCCATGAAATATTTTATCCACCCACCACTACCCTGAGACACACACATAGCGCACACACACACACACACACACACACACACTTCTGCGCTGGTGCACGTCACACCTCTGTAATCAACAGGGAAGCCTGGGGCTAGGCAACAAAGGCAGGCATGAGGGCTGGAAGCGAGGTACTCTAGTTTGCCTGTACAACCTCACGAAGTCAATCAGAGCCTACATAAAAGCTGGTTGTGGCAGCAATGGCTGGGACGTACAAGAGATTCTATATTGCACGGGTTTGGGGGTGAAACACAAAGAGAGTCAGTGCCTCCCTTAAACCACTCAGCTACGGACTGATGGAGTCACAGTTTGAGTCCAGGAAGCCGGGCTCTTCCCAGTTTCGTTAAACTCTCCTTTCCACTGGGGGAGATGTGAATTCTTTTCCATTTGTCACCAAAATGCTCCAGAGCATAATAAAATATCACTGGACAGGAATCGTGGTTTCTGACCTGGCTCAGACCCTTGGAAAATCAGTTCTTCATGTGTCTCAATCTGTGTATCTGTGTTTGGAAGAGTTCAGACTACACGATCTTCGAGTTCTCAAATATTGAATAACGCTGTTCTAAAAATCTGAGCAAATGATTGTTTTAAATGTATCAAACTTTAGGATGTAAATTCAGAAACTAGATCACTCAGTCATAGGGTAGGTAGGACCCTTTGTATAAGTCATGGTTTAAAGGAGCAGATTGCCTTTGAGAACCACCATAGCAATTTAATGCCTTTACGACACCTTCCACAAATGTGAGTGCCTCTTTCTTTGCAGCCTGATCATCACTGGGATTAAATAAAATTCGATAGAAAATATTAACGTTTGATGATTTGATAGCATCTCAGAATGGTCTTTTGTTCTATTTCTTTAGTAACTGAGCAAGCCAAACATCTCTCTAAGTGCTTTTCATATGATTTCCTCTCGTGTAAATTAACTTTTAGCAAGTTACTTCTCCTCTCTATGGGATCAGCTTTGTTATCCCTAAAATGAAAAGGTAGACTGAGATCTCTACAGCTGTTTTGAGGGTTAAGTGCGACAACCTAGAAGCAGACCCGATAGCGGTCCTACCTCAATTTAGTAACTAGTTAAGTAAGGGCTGTTCTATTTTTAGCATTTCTATGGATTTAAGAACCAGCCAGCAGGCCCCCTGATCAGAGCCTTTTAAGAAATGTTTGGGCCAGGCGCAGTGGCTCACACCTGTAATCACAGCATTTTGGGAGGCCAAGGCAGGTAGATCACCTGAGGTCAGGAGTTCGAGACCAGCCTGGTCAACATAGTAAAATCCCCATCTCTATTAAAAATACAAAAAAATTAGCCGGGTGTGGTGGTGAACGCCTGTGGTCCCAGCTACTTGGGAGGGTGAGGCAGGAGAATCTCTTGAACCTGGGAGGCAGAGGTTGCAGTGAGCCGAGATTGTGCAACTGTACTCCAGCCTGGGCGACAGAGCAAGACTCTGCCTCGGAAAAAAAAAAAAAAAAGAAATGTCTAGTCAACCGGATTCTGTCCTTCTTAGATGGTTCATATTTTATTCATTCCTAAAAGACAGAGAGATGAACTTAAATTACCTATATGTTTTTTCCCTGATCCTGTCAGTTTATAATATTATTACATGGCGAGAAACACATTATCAAATGCCTCTCCCAAGGTGGTGCTTATCTTGGTTGACTAACATTTCTAGTTTTGCTCTAAGGCTGGAGCTTCTGAAACATTTGACGCATTTGTTCCAACTTATGGTGACCTACTTATTCTAAGTTTCAATCTTTGAGCAGATAAAATTAAAAATGGCCAAAGCAATGATGTCATCATTGTCAGTCTTCGGAGATTTAAGAGAAATAGGACAGCGCTCTCAAACACTAGGGAGGAGTTAGGGGGCTGGGAAACTGGGAATTTGCAAACAGATTACCATGTTTCCATTCCGGGACAGATTTTTTTAAAGCAGGGACTAATCCTTGGAGAGCGCCAGCCTCCTTTTTCTAAGCCTCTTTCTTTATTCCACGGTGTTCCTCTTTATTTTTACTCTCCTGTGAAAATCTGTGTTCAGAACTGGACTAGGAGGCGGGAGAGAGCAGTGCAAGCCCAGTTCTGCCACTTTATAGCTCTGCGAATTTTCATAAGTAACTTCACGTCATTGAGTCTGTTTCCTCATCTGTTTCCATGATTACAGCTCCTTCCACTGATTGTTCCTAGTCTTCACTAATGAGTCTGTAAGATTCTGGAATTAGTAGGAATGCCTTGTTTATCTTTGTGCCCTCTACAAAGGCCCACTATATAATTTGTCATATAAACATGCTGTTTCCTCTTTAGTGTAACAAATTCTAATGAATCTCTCCTTGTTCCTGAACGTGACCACCATCATTTGATCTTTCTAAGGTTGTTCAGGTGTATTAGTTTTCCAGATTTGCTGTAACAGATTACTACAAAGTTGGTGGCTTAAAACAACAGACATGTATTCCCTCACAGTTCTGGAGGCTGTAAGTCTAAAACCAAGGTTTCCAAGGAACCATGCTTTCTCTGAATGTTCTAGGAAATAATCGTTCCCTGCCTCTTTCTAGCTACTTAGGATTTCTGGCAATCTTTTGTGTTCCTTGGTTTGTAACTGCATCGCTGCACTCCCTGCCTTTATCCTAACACGGCAATTCCTCCCTTTGTGTGCGTATCTTTCCATGGCTCCAAATCTCTCTCTTCTTATACAGACACCAGTTATTAAATTGGGTCCCAACCTAATCCAGTATGACCTTGTTTTAATTAAATTTGCAAAGACCCTATTTCCAAAAAAGGTCACATTCACAGGTTCCGGGAGGCCAGGAATTTAGAGGGACACTATTCAACCCAGTACACTAAGATATCTCTACACCCTACTTCTTGCATCACATCACCTTGAAGCTGTCTCTTGCCTTCATCCTGAGTAATCCTTCCCTTGGATGGCTTCCCTTCACTGGAGTCGAAATTATTATCCTCATTGTTCTCCTTGACAATAGGCTCTCCCTCCTGTAATCCATGTTTCACAGGAGCCTGCTGTCAGGCTAATCTCATGAAAAAAGGACAGCTTGGGTATCTTTACTCCCGTACTGAAAAACTTTTTCATGGTCCGATTACCTGTTGGACTAAGGGCTACTCTTCCTCAGAGGGACCTCCACTGACTTTTCCATGTGATCCCAACACATCTTTCCCGTCTTACTCTCATGACTCCCCTCCACGCACACCTCACATTGTCCTTAACTCCGTGGCCCGTCCTTTTCCTTCTCCAGCATGGTTTTTCCCTCTATCTGAAAAGCCATTGTTTCTAACACAGCACGTATTATTCCCACCTCTCTCGAAAAGCCACCTCCTTTCCAAAGTCTTCCAAGATCCCTACCCCACACCCAGCCAGAATAGTCCCTCCCACTCCAAACTCCCATAATACTTTGTGCTTCACCTGATATTTTTCTTCCGGAAATTGTGATCATGCTATGTCTCTTTTGATTAGAACATGAGCTCTTAAGAGCAGGGACCCTTTCTCACTCCCCAGTTTCTGGTTCTTAGGAGATGTTTGGTACGTATTTCAAAGGGAGCAAGGGACTGACGGAGGGAGAAAAGAGGGGAGAGAGGGAGGGCGGGGAAGAAGAAATAAATAATTCTAAAGTAACGATTTTCAGAAGGTACTTCAAGGGATGTGGGAATATTTTGTATTTTATTAATAGTCAAGCTGATTTAAAAATTAAAATGTTATCTTTACCCCTACTTTTAAATTTTGATATTTACAAAAATAGCTCATTTTTTAATAGTAAGCAACTATTATAATTAGATTTTCCAAGTAAAGGTATATTAATAAAGTGTATTTCTATCTTACAGGTAGAAAGATAAGATTGTGGCTGGGCACAGGGGCTCACACCTATAAACCTAGGACTTTGGAAGGCTAAGATGGGTGGATCACTTGAGCCCAGGAGTTCGAGACCATCCTGGGTAACATGGTGAAACCCTGTCTCAACAAAAAATATAAAAATTAGCTGGGCGTGGTGCCCACAACTGTAGTTCCGGCTACTCAGGAGGCTGAGGTGGAAGGGTTAACTGAGCCCAGCAGGTTGCAGCTATAGTGAGCCATGATTGTGCCACTGCACTCCAGCCTAGGTGACAGAATAAGACCGTGTCTCAAGAAAAATAAATGAATAAATTTAAAAAAAAAAAAAAAGGAAGAAGAAAAGAAAGATAAGATTTCTACTATGGTAAGATTTCTACCTAGAGAAATCTGGGTAAGATTTGATTGCATTTTAAAAAGTATGTAAGCCACCAAAGCAGTGAGGTCACATATTGCCCCTGGCAGATGAAGTATGTGCATTTCCTTTTAGACTCTTCTAATCCCAGAAGACATATGATGCTTGGGATTTTTTAACCTATGGGTGATATTAAAGGAGAGAGATATGTAAAGCCAAGAAGCAGAGCAGAAAGGTAATGGACTTCAGAGTTACAAAGACTGTGACACCCTGCCATTTATTAAGTGTGTGATTTGGGAGAAATCACTGAACTTCTCAAAACCAGTTTCTTGAGATTAGCTTTAATTTATAAGGTTGTTGAGAGGATTACATAATATCCTTTAAACGACTAACATATGAGACGCTTATTAAATGAATCTACCTCAATTACAAGGGTTAGTCCTGGTGAGAGGTGATGTTTCTTTGACTCCCCTTGGTGAATTGCAGCAATAATTCTAACAAGCTGAGAAAGTGGATGAGTAGGGCCTTAACCTCTCAATTGCCCCAAGGGAAAGTTAGCTAATGAAAAGCCACAAGAGTGAATTATCTGCTGAATACACTCTTTTGCACAGGTGCAAAATTACTTTCATATAGATATCCAGTTTGCTAATTATCTTTGAAAAAATCCAAGGAGTATTCTTTTTAAAGCCCTGGTAGTGACGAAGATTGAAGGAAAAGTAACTGATTTCAACTAAGAATCAAGGGACATACATTTGGAACTAAAATAAGTGCCTGAACACATAATGCTTGATATGACTCTGGAATAGATAAAATATTTTCCTGTCTGTGGTCCTTTTTCTCCTAGATTTGTCTTAAAAAAATTTTTTTGAGAGATGACTAAGAAATAGAAACATCTGCTCCCTGAACTAAATTGGATTTTTTTTACTTATTATTATTATTATTACTATTACTATTATTATTATTTGAGATGGGGTCTTGCTCTGTTGCCCAGGCTGGAGTGCAGTGGCACGACCTCAGCTCACTGCAAGTTCTACCTCCGGGGTTCATGCCATTCTCCTGCCTCAGCCTCCCGAGTAGCTGGGACTACAGGCGCCCGCCACCACGCCAGGCTAATTTTTTGTATTTTTTAGTAGAGATGCAGTTTCAATGTGTTGGCCGAGATGGCCTCAATCTCCTGACCTTGTGATCTGCCCACCTCGGCCTCCCAAAGTGCTGGGATTACAGGTGTGAGCCACCACGCCCAGCCCCAAACTGGATTTTTAAGAGAAAGCCAGTGACAGAATTTTTCTCTTACCAGTTGGGTTTCAAGTCATCTTTTTCTTCTTTCATGAGACTGTTCTTTCCTGGGCACTGGTGGGCACTGGTTTTAAGAGTCAAGAGTGCTGTAGGAGGATATGCCACACATACCTGCAAGGGGCTCATTCTAGGTTTAACTCATTCCATCTAAAGGATTTTACCCACATAAGCTGGCAATATCCACATGCCTATGGATGTACTTTCACTTTTGTGACCCAGAGTTTCAAGGACAGGTATTTATGGTCATATAGGGCTCATCGGGAACACCCCTCCCCTATATGTATCTTTCTAAAATTACGTTATGGGGCCATTTCTCAGACCTAGCGAGAGACGACGCCAGCTGGACTTCCTGGGTTGAGTGGGGACTTGGAGAACTTTTCTGTCTATCTAGAGGATTGTAAACGCACCAATCAGCACTCTGTAAAATGGACCAGTCAGCACTCTGTAAAATGGACCAATCAGCTCTCTGTAAAATGGATCAATCAGCAAGATGTGGGTGGGGCCAAATAAGGCAATAAAAGCTGGCCACCAGAGCCAGCAGTGGCAACCTGTGCATCCCCTTCCACGCTGTGGGAGCTTTGTTCTTTTGCTCCTCACAATAAATCTTGCTGCTGCTCACTCTTTGGGTCTGCACTACCTTTATGAGCTGTAACACTCACGGGGAGGGTCTGCAGCTTCATGCCTGAAATCAGTGAGGCCACCAACCCACCAGGAGGAACAAACAACTCCAGACGCACCACCTTTAAGAGCTGTAACACTCACTGCCAAGGTCTGTAGCTTCACTCCTGAAGTCAGCCAGACCATGAAACCACCGGAAGGAAGAAACTCCGGACATATCTGAATATCTGAAGGAACAAACTCTGGACACACCATCCTTAAGAGCTATAACATTCACCACGAGGGTCGGCAGCTTCATTCTTGAAGTCAGCAAGACCAAGAACCCACCAGAAGGAATAAATTCCGGACACACTAGGATCTTTGAATCCTCGTTACTTATATCTCAAAGAACTTAACTGACGGTCTTTTTCCTTCTAAATACTAGTTCTACTTCTTATTCCATCCCTTGAACAAGTATCAGGGCTCAATTTTTTTTTTTTTTTTTTTTTTTTTTTTTTTGCGAGGGAGTCTGGCTCTGTCGCCCAGGCTGGAGTGCAGTGGCCGGATCTCAGCTCACTGCAAGCTCCGCCTCCCGGGTTCCCGCCATTCTCCTGCCTCAGCCTCCCGAGTAGCTGGGACTACAGGCGCCCGTCACCACGCCTGGCTAGTTTTTTGTATTTTTTTGTAGAGACCGGGTTTCACTGGGTTAGCCAGGATGGTCTCTATCTCCTGACCTAGTGATCCGCTCAGGGCTCAAATTTTAAGTGTTTTACCACCAATCAGAATAAAGAAGAGACATTATTACCAAAGATAAATTTTATGGAAAAGATAGAAAGTCTCTAGCATCTTACAAAGTAACTACAGCCAGTCCCCAGAGCTAAAGTTTCCATTGGCATTGGGGATGTCTCAGATAAAAGTTTGAAAAGCAGCACTTTCCACAGTAATTTATTCAGTGATACTTGGAATTTTCTGTGATGTTGGGAATAATTGGCTATAACTCAGAAATGGATATGTTTCAAACTGACTCGTACTGGATTCTGAGAGCAAGGGGAAGAGAGAGTGGTTCACTTTTTAAATTCTCCCAAAAGTATCAGTTCCTTCGAAGTCCTTCAATTTTTCATGCCATATCAATCTTTCTCTGTTTTCTCTTTCACAACACTTGATCATATAGATCTATTGAGCTTCTTTGCTTATTTTCCAATTGCCCAGACCCTAAGAGTTGAAAAAACATACAAGAATCTACACCATTTCCTGTATGTCTCCAGGTGAATCTCTCCACTTTTTGTCCTATGAATAAGGCTAAGATGGTATTTCTTAGAAGACTGAGGGGAGAAGCTGAGTTGGTGAAACAAAATGTCTGTTAAAACTTGACAGGGCAGGCCGGCGCGGTGGCTCAAGCCTGTAATCCCAGCACTTTGGGAGGCCGAGGCGAGCGGATCACGAGGTCAGGAGATTGAGACCATCCTGGCTAACACGGTGAAACCCCGTCTCTACTAAAAATACAAAAAACTAGCCGGGCGAGGTGGCGGCACCTGTAGTCCCAGCTACTCGGGAGGCTGAGGCAGGAGAATGGCGGGAACCCGGGAGGCGGAGCTTGCAGTGAGCCGAGATCGCGCCACTGCACTCCAGCCTGGGCGACAGAGCAAGACTCCGTCTCAAAAAAAAAAAAAAAAAAAAAAACTTGACAGGGCAGACTAAAAAATAATCTGAAAAACTCTCACATATTATTAAATTCTGTTTCATTTACATTTGGATTAAATTATTAGCCATGTCATCAGGAACTTGTTATGTGCCTTTCTCAATCTCATTTCTCTCATGTGTAAACTATAGATATTTGGAGGCCTAGGCAGGTGGATCATGAGGTCAGGAGATGGAGACCATCCTGGCTAACATGGTGAAACCCCGTCTCCACTAAAAATACACAAAGTTAGCTGGGCGTGGTGATACGCACCTGTAGTCCCAGCTACTCAGGAGGCTGAGGCAAGAGAATTGCTTGAACCCGGGAGGCAGAGGTTGCAGTGAGCCGAGATTGTGCCACTGCACTTCAGTCTGGGAGACAGAGCAAGACTCCATCTCAAAAACAAACAAATGAACGAAAAGACTCTAGTTCCCATAGGTTTAACACAAGAAAAGTTTACATCTGACTCATCTGGGAATGCAGTTAGGATGATTCTTGTTGGGTGATATTTCATGCAGTTATTCAGGGAACCAAGAACTCTATCTTGTGGCCCACCCCTCCTGCAGGATCCAAGGAGTCCTCCCCCATTCACTTAAAGACATACAGAGGGGCTGTGGTGAAGACACACCCACTCCACTATTCCACCCAAAGTGACTGACTCACATCATTTCCTCTCTCTTTCCATTGGCAAGAATTCGCCACGTGACTTCCACCCCAGATGCAGGGGAGCAGGAGCATTAAATATGCCCTAGTTGGGTATCACTTTCTAGCAACAACCTACACCAGGAAGGAGTCTTTGGTGGTCAGCTATCCATCTCTGCTACTGTGTTAAGCTGTTCTTCCACTGTGTTGCGTTGCTGTAAAGGAGTACCTGAGACAGGGTAATTTTTAAAGGAAAGAGGTTTAATTGGCTTATCATTCTGCAGGCTGTATAAGAAGCATGGTGACAGGCCTCAGGACACCTCAGGCACATCACAGGCCAAAGCAAGAGCAAGAGAGAGAGTGGAAGAGAGGTGCCACACTTTACAACCAGATCTCATGAGAACTCTCTCACTCTTGTGAGGACAGCACCAAGCCACGAGGGATCCAACCCCATGGCCCAAACAGCTCTCACCAGAGCTCACCTCCAACAGTGGGAATTATAATTCAACACAAGATTTGGGCAGGGACAAATATCCAAACGATATCAACTATACCTTCTTTTTTAGAAAATGTTTTATTTGTAATTCTTATGAGTATACAATAGCTATGTACATTTATGGGGTACATGTGATATTTTGATACAGGTAAAATCCGAGTAACTGGGGTATCCATCACCTTAAGGATTTATCATTTCTCTGTGTTAGAAACATTCCAGTTCCACTCTTTCAGTTACTTTAAAATATACTGCGCAATCCCAGCTACTGTGAGACTGAGGCAGGAAAATTGCTTGAGGCCAGGGGTTCAAAACCAGCCTGGGCAACATAGAGAGACTTTGTCTCTACATAAATTAAAAAATTAGCCAGGAGTGGTGACATGTGCCTGTACCCCTAGCTATTTGGGAGGCTGAGGTGGGAGGATTGCTTGAGCCCAGGAGTTTGAGACCAGCCTGGGCGATGTAGCTAGACCCTGTCTCAAATCTATATGTGTATATATATGTACACACACACACACACACACACACAATTATTGTTAATTTCAAATTAAAGGGTCCTAACTGCAGTCACCCAATTGTGCTACTTACTACTAGGTCTTTTTATTTATTTATTCATTTTTTCGGAATGCATTTTTGTACTCATTAACCATCTCACTTTATCATCCCTCTACTGTCTGATTTCAGTTATGAACAGAAGGATTTATAACTAACTTCTCAGAACCTATTCTGTTTGCTTGTAGAGAAACAGAGAAACTTCTGTGGTAGATACTCAAAAATAGGAGCCATGACTCATAGCATTGTGTGTCTATACAATGAATGCATAAATGCAATTTTAAAATAAATATACTACTTTTTTTTTTTAAAAAGAGAGATTTTCTATCCTGGATTGTAAATGTGTTAACGTCAAATTTAGGTAATGCACTTGTGTGTGTGTGTGTGTGTGTGTGTGTGTGTGTGTGTTGGCCCAGTACCTCTTCTTTTGAGAAACTACTCCATATTGCTTCTGTAAATATCTTGGTTTACGTGGTTTAAGAAGGTGAAGAAAGGACTGACACGGGTCACCTCCTTACCTGAGCAGTTACATATGACCTGGTCCTGGCCAATCAAATGGCTTCACCTTACTAGCCACAGTGGGTTTTTCAGGGATGGAAACCTAGGCTGGGCCAATCAGAACTCCTTATGGTGCCTTTTCCAAAGACTCTTACTCTGAGCTCATGACCTCTAAACCCCATGTAAACGGAGTTGTCTGAAGGCATCTTACTGCTGCATGGAAATGGCCTAATAATGGAGCCAGAGAGCTCATGGGCATTATTTGAATGCCTGAGCAGTCATGAGCAAAGCCCACTACAGGAGCTTTCTAGTTACATGAGTCTGTTCATTTCTCCACTTACACTTTGTTTTTTTGCTTAATTTGATTTGAATTACTTCTGATAATAAAAGCTTCAAATTAAAGGGCCCTAACTATGACACCGGATTTGGATTTTCCATCTTTTCATCATGGTTACTATTCTGCTCTAAAACCTTGAATGAGGCCGGCTGCGGTGGCTCATACCTGTAATCCCAGCATGCTTGGGAGGCCAAGGCCGGTGCAGATGGCTTGAGACCAAAAGTTTAAGAACAGCCTGAGCAACATGGCAAAACCCCGTCTCCACAAAAAATAAAACACTGGGCCAGGCGCAGTGACTCATGCCCGTAATCCCAGGACTTTGGGAGCCCTCAGCAGGCAGATCACTTAAGGCCAGGAGTTCGAGACCACCCTGGCCAACATGGTGAAACCCTGTCTCTACTACAAATACAAATATTAGCCAGGTGTAGTGACTCGTGCCTGTAGTCCCAGCAACAGGGAGACTGCAGCATGAGAAGCATTTGAACCCAGGATGCTGAGGTGGAGGTTGCAGCGAGCCAAGATCATGGCAGTGCGCTCCAGCCTGGGCGATAGAGTGAGATTCTGTCTCAAAAAAAAAAAAAAAAAAGCAGGGCATCATGGTGCGCGCCAGTAGTACCAGCTACTCACGCAACTAAGGCAGAAGAATCACCTGAGCCCAGGGAGGTGGAGACTGCAGTCAGCTGTGAGTATGCTACTGCACTCCAGCGTGGCTGACAGGGTGAGACTGTTTCTTAAAAGTAAGTAAATAAATAAATAAAACCTTTAATTAGCTTATTAATTGCCTACAAAGCCAAATTAAAGCTCCTCTGCTTGACTTTCAGAGCCTTCCACAATAAGGGTTCACTTTTCTTAATCCAAGAACATAAACCTTAGAACGTCCAAACACTTATTTCTTACACTGACATCTGGTTTCAGTCCATTTCTGTCTTAACCTGTTTCAACTTATAAAATTCCACATATGTTAGGACAGTTCCCATGGAAATTATTACTGCTTTGAGGGTAGGGACCATGTGTTTCAGACCACGTGCCTGTAGCCCTAACCAATCAGGACAGGAGGCTGAGGTGGGAGGATTGCTTGAGCCCAGGAGTTGGAGACCAGCCTGTGCAATATAGCTAGAACCTGTATCCAATAAAAAAAAGTGTGTATATATATATACATACGCACACACAGAATAAATTTTTTTAATTTATTGTTAATTGTAATGGTGTTCAACTACCATCCACTTAGGTCAATCTTAGCATGCTATAGAAACCATAAAACACTCTGGAAATTCTTGTTGAATTGCATTCCCACAGTGATATTTCTTTGAGAAGTAGACTTTAATTTTGAACAGGCTACTTTTTATTTTTTGTCTGAGAGAGGAAAACTATCTAAGTAGACAATTTGGGGAGTAAATTTACAGCTTGCAAAAGGTGCTGAGTTGACCAAAGCCTTCTTGGAGGCCAGCATTAAGGTCACCATTTTTTTTATTTCATTTTCAACA
This sequence comes from Piliocolobus tephrosceles, assembly GCF_002776525.5. Lineage (NCBI taxonomy): Eukaryota > Metazoa > Chordata > Mammalia > Primates > Cercopithecidae > Piliocolobus > Piliocolobus tephrosceles. The sequence goes on along the minus strand of NC_045435.1, from coordinate 188,662,179 downwards.
CAGTGATAGCTCAGGTACCAACTCAGAGACTGTTTCTCAATAATTGACCACAGTGGTAATCTCTTTGAGATGTGAAAAAGAAATCAAGTGCTTCACAGATCAGCCATCCAGAAGCTGTCGAATATCTGTTCTTCCTTATTCCTGGCACACTATGGTGTATGGCATTTGTTAAAAGAATAAATGATATCCCCCTTACCTTGGGCCTTTTTCCTCCACCTCCAGGCCTCATCAACTCCAGAAATATTAGGAAGACATAAACTTGAGATGTATCAATTCCTCATACTTCTTTTTTTTTTTTTTTTTTTGTAAGATGGAGTCTCGTTCTATCACCCAGGCTAGAGTGCAATGGCGTGATCTCAGTTCACTGCAACCCCTGCCTCCCAGGTTCAAGTGATTCTCCTGCCTCAGTCTCCTGAATAACTGGGATTATAGGCACCTATAACTTTGCCTAGATAATTTGTATGTTTTTAGTAGAGACAGGGTTTCACCATGTTGGCTAGGCTGGTCTCAAACTCCTGGCCTCAGGTGATTTGCCTGCCTCAAACTCCCAAAGTGCTTGGATTACAGAGCAGAGCCACCATGCCCAGCCATCTTTACAGCACTTTTATTTATTTATTTATTTATTTATTTATTTATTTATTTATTTATTTATTTTTTGAGACGAAGTGTTCCTCTGTCGCCCAGGCTGAAGTGCAGTGGCGTGATCTCCACTCACTGCAAGTTCTGCCTCCCGGGTTCACGCCATTCTCCTGCCTCAGCCTCCTGAGTAGCTGGCACTACAGGCACCCACCACCACGCCCAGCTAATTTTTTGCATTTTTTAGTAGAGACGGGGTTTCACCGTGTTAGCCAAGATGGTCTCAATCTCCTGACTTCGTGATCTGCCCGCCTCGGCCTCCCAAAGTGCTGGGATTACAGGCTTGAGCCACCACGCCCGGCCCTTTACAGCATTTTTATAGTTTTTATTCACATTCCATCTTTTCATTTGCCCTCCACTATAACTTTGTAGCTAGGAGGAAATAATAATGTCCATTTTGCAGAGAAGGAGAACTGACACTCAGAGAAGCAAGGGTACCTAAAAATCATGTAGCTGGCAGAGGACAAACTGAAGGTGTTAGGCCTCCTAACACGGCCATACGCCTTTTCCCATGGTACCCCACCCACGTGCTCTGGGAAGTGACCAGAAAGCAGCACACGCAGTGTAGTGGTCAAGACCATAGACTTAGATTCAAATAGACATTGGTGAAAGTCCGGGTTTGTTGCTTACTATGTAGCCTTGGACAGATTACATAATCCATTAAAGTCTCAGTTTCCTACTCTGAAAACGAAAATGATGCTACAACTTCTAAGGAAATTGTGAAGATTGATTGGCCCTGAGACTGAGATGTTTTCAGTGCTCAACAAATGCTAGCTATTAAAGATGAAGTTGTTGAGGGAATGGGGATCTACCCAGGTACAGGGGGTAGTTACCACGGGTCTAAAAACCGGACTTGACATCTGCATTTAGACTACATAGGTCTTGTCTATGTGATATACTGTGGGAGACCCACTGTGGGAAATACTTACTCTTGTACATACCAGGAAGAAAGAGCTGGAGGCCGGGCGCGGTGGCTCACACCTGTCATCCCAGCATTTTGGGAGGCCGAAGCAGGCAGATCACCTGAGGTCAGAAGTTCCAGACCAGGCTGGCCAACGTGGTGAAATACTGTCTCTACCAAAAATAGAAAAATTAGCCGGGTGTGATGGCGCACGCCTGTAATCCTAGCTGCTAGGGAGGCAGAGACAGGAGAATGGCTTGAACCAGGAAGGCGGGGGTTGCCATGAGCTGAGGTCGTGCCGTGGCACTCCAGCCTGAGCAACAGAGAGAGACTCCACCTCAACAAACAAAACAAAATAAAACAAAAACTAAGAAGAGAGAACTGGCATTCAGCCCTCACCTCCATAGGAACCCCTCAGAGTTTATCATTGAAATGAACTGAGTCATTGTCTTTGGATAAATACATGAGGTAAGCTGTCTAAGTAAACTCAGACTAAGCTCTCCCAAGGAGGGCGACTGCAGCATTAGAATTCTGGAGTGGAGGGGTTGGATCTCCACCAATCACATGCCACTTGAAATTTCCTATTCTTGAAGAAACTTCTTGCTAAAGTACTTGTTGCACTCTTCCCATGTGACACCACGCTCACCTTTAACAATCAGGAGACACCTGGAGCTTTTCCTGCTACAGTTTCTGGTAGGATCAAGCCCTGGAAGACACAGACGCTCAACCTGCTGACCACACCCCACACATTCCACTGCTGGCCTCCCAGGAGCCTTGCCAATCTGGAGATGACTTTGGACTTTTCATATTCTTCAAAATCTAATCCTGAGCTAACAAAGCTTCTTCTTTTCTACTGCCTCAGATTTGCCTCAGGTACTTTTTTAAGGCCACGCCTCTGCCTTGATTGTTTCTGAGGATGATACTTTTTTTTTTTTTTTCAGACAGAGTCTCACTCTTGTAGCTCAGGCTGGAGTGCAATGGTGCGGTTTCAACTCACTGCAGCCTCCACCTCCCGGGTTCAAGCAATTCTCCTGCCTCAGCCTCCTAAGTAGCTGGGATTACAGACACCCACCACCACGTGCAGCTAATTTTTTGCATTTTTAGTAGAGATGGGGTTTGACCATGTTGGCCAGGCTGGTCTCAAACTCCTGACCTCAGGTGATCTGCCCTCCCCGGCCTCTCAAAGTGCTGAGATTAGAGGCATGAGCCAATGTGCCCGGCCGGATGCTACTCTTTTAAGGGGAGACCCTGCTCCCTGTCCAATGGGATGTGATCTTGTCTTCAGACTAGACTGAAACCTGATAAACTAAATCTTCTTATAACAGATTGACACCTACCCTGGGAGGGGAAGTTTTTCTTAACTAAGGTCATTAGCTAGTTGGCATGATTACCATTTATCCAGGCTCCTTATCTATATGTCTCCACACCTGCCCTTCTGAGACACACACAGGCATCCTCCTAGACACACTCCTCCTACCCAGGTGTCATTGATGTGCTGCAGAGGGTAAGCTCTGCCCTCCAGAATGTGGCTCAACAGTCTGTGAGTCTGTGGTTTGCGTGTTCCGCAGGATTATTATGGGGATGAACATTCAAATGAGATCATATACAATAAATCTAATGCATTATGCAAATGTAAGGTAATATTATGCTTCTAAGCCTCTAGACATTTTCCATCTTTGGAAAATAATGGAAGAATGTCACCACAAGACAAATGTTCTGCTGCTCACTGAGGAAGTTGAACTCTGACACTTCTTGAGCGTTCCACACGTCTGTTAACATCCATTTCTCGATGATGTCCATTTATTTAATACCTCTGATCAATAACCTCATTTCTCCCCCGTCTCTCTTTTACTAGCCTCTTTGGTAGATGTAATTAAAGTAATGCACTTTATGGGGATATGAAACCAGGCACTTGATTATGTCACTTCCTGGTGCAGGTTCTCAGCTTCCCTTTTATAAAGCAGAAATTAGGAGGAGGGGGGAAGAAAGGGTACAACTTGTTTCTGCTCAATTCACAGTGGCATGAAGCTGAATAAAGACTGGTCCAGAAAGTGTCTGGAATCCTATAATTCCTATAATTATCTTATTTTTTTAAAATGTTACATTAGCCTCAAAACCAGTCACATTCTTTTGAATGCCATAAAACCATTAATTTTCAGAACAAAACCATGGCTAGTTAGTTCATCAGTAGAAAATATGAATTCCTATGTGGGCAAAAGGATGACTGAGTTTAATGCAGGGATGGGAGAGGCTGGTGGTGGAATAAGTAAGGCACACGCCATGTTTTCTTAATAGTAGTGTGCTAAACCAACAATTCTTCGACATGTGGGAGCGGCTTGGGGCATGGAAAGAAGATGCCTGAGAGGAATTGTAATAAAATGAATTTATAAGGCACAAAACTGAAATAATAAGAGTCATAGATTAATTTTACTTTCTTAAGAACCTTGTGACTCCTATAAATATTTTCTCTATGCACCCCTGACCACAGCAATTTAAGTATCATGCCCCTCCCCCCAGAAAAAAACCAAACAACAAAAACAAAAATCAAAAACTACCTTTGACTGAGTGGTAAAAGCAGTAAGGTTTGCATTTTGTGATATATAAATCCCTGAACATGTTATCTGGTGCATCGATACCTATACGTTCATTAAAAGTTAGGGCCTAATACATTTCCTCCATTTATTGAAGAAATAGTGGCGTTTTCAAAGACAGTTAAACTGAAAAACAGAGATAAAGCATTCTTATTTCTCAAGGATGGCAAACTTGTTTTGAAGAGTCAGCAGTATCTAGCTTCCAAAAGGAAATGGCATCGACTTGTATGTGTCGTGCCCTCAAGGTTTTCTGTGTGATTTTGGAGGAATCTCTCGATCTCTCTGTTTCATCTGCAAATGTGCTCATAGCTTTGGAATGAGTGCTTGAACAAGCATGGAGTAATCACTGGCTAAATAAAAGAGGTTCTCATGAATGCTCTATATTACCAGCCAAACTGAACCACTCAATGTTTCTATAAACATCACACATTTTCCTGACTCCACACTTTTTCTTATGCCGTTTCTCTCACTAGGAATGCCACGGTCCTGTCTTGTTCTTATTTTACCTGTTCTCCAAGGACAAGGTCAACTGTCTTTTGTGTTTTCAGCTTTTCCGCCTTCTTTACCTGGAAGTACTATTCCTTCTTCCAAACCTGCCAAGACAGCTCTTGTTCTCTATCTCTTATAGATTTGTTGAATAACATTTTTAATGTCTTTAATTAAATGACTTATGCGCTTCCTTTAGAGGGCAGGGATTGTGTGTGATTTATCTCAGAACTTGGCATGTGATAAGCGCTTAATAAATATTTATCGGGTAGATGGCGTGCCAGTTAGTTTTATGTGTCAACTTGGCTAGGCTCTAGTACATAGTCATTTAATCAAACACTAATCTAGGTGTCCCTGTGAATGTATTTAATAGATGTGGTTAACCTCTACAGTTGACTTTAAGTAAAGGAGATTACCCTAGATATTGCGGATGAAACTTATCCAATCCGTTGAAATTCCTTAAAAACAAAAACTGAAGTTTGTAGAAGAAATTCTGCAACATCAACTCCTGGGAGCCCGCCCTATAGTTTCCGGACTTGCCTGCCCTACGGATTTTGAACTCGTCTGTCCTCATAACTGCATAAAATAGTTTTAAAAATAAATATTTAGGGCTCCAGTAGGACGAAAATGTTTGCTTTGTTCACCGCTGTATCCTCACTGTCAAGAACAGCGCCTGACACATAACAGGGATTCAATAAATATTTTTTCAATGAATGAAGACATAAAAAGACAACTTTATGAAAAATGCCTTATTAACTAGGTTATGAACATTTACTAGGCTATCTACAGTTTTGCAGTATATAGCTATGGACTGCAAACATATAGCTATGGACTGCAACATGTAGCCATTTATTGAGAATTGATGCACAGGCCCTCACATTCTTTGGCTTTTGTGCTGACATGTGTGGAAAAAAATTCCAGTCCTGCCATTCTGTGTGTTCCCATAGGCAAGTCACTTCTGTTCTCTTCACCTTATCTTGTTCAACTGTATTATTGAGATTTTGATGTGATGATAGAATTGGAAACTCCTTTCCACCCTTCTTTAAGATCTGTGATTTTTATGCATGGCTATATCCTTAATTTTGCATATAATTTTGTCATCAGACATGCTTGAATGTTATTTATTGCCTGAAGATTGTTATGTCTTTTTATTACTATCACTAATGACTATCTGAAATTTATAAAGTTGCTCTTCTCTAAAATACGTAAAGAAAACTGCAGCCCAGATTCCCAGGACCAGATTTCTTCCATGTCTTGGTTGTGAAGAAATACAGACTCCTTAATGCTTTTTTGCCAAAACCACAATTTCTTGTGTCAACTGCTTTATAAACCTGGTTAGAAAGTTCTATACCTGTGTTGATCTCACACCTGGCTTCAGAACATCATCCTTGGCTTCTAATTTTAGGGCCAGAAAACCATTTTATAACTGTTTTGCAACCTCTTGTAAATACATCCTGGAGTACTTTCTTGGGGTACCTTCTGTTCTGCTCACCCTGGGGGGAGAGGGATTTCTGGAGTCTGACAAACCTGCTGGGCCCTGGCTGGGCCCTAAGAACCCAGAGGCCAGGTAGCCATGCCCTAGGGCCACGCTGCTGAGTGAATTTCATCAGCAGGCTTTGCTTCATTCCCCACCAACAGAGAATAAGAGGCCATTAGCCAAGATGTGTCCAGGAGGGGTCTTAATGCACTTGTAGATTCTCTTCTCTTTTGATTTCAGGCTAATTCTTTTACAGCAAAGATCCTTAGAAAAAAATTAGAACATTCACCTATGGAATGTCCAGCTGTGCAAGGATAGACTGGGGGAAATAAGCAAACACATTGTGTTAAGAATTTGTAGGGAGCACAGGACTGCTTTATTTGTCTTCTCATGTTAGAGCTGTAGCCTCAGAATGTCACGCCTGGATGACACCTTATTTATTCATTTACACAAGAGGAAGAGGAGATTCAGAGAAAACGGGAGGATTTTTCTCTAATCATGAAACTAATGGCCAAAGTGAACCAGAACAGAAATCTTCTGACTTTAGGTTTTTGTCTGAATTTATTTATTTACAATGTATATCTGATATAGTCCAATCTATCCCCCTTTAAAAAAGTTAAGGCAGGCTGGGCGCAGTGCCTCACACCTGTAATCCCAGCACTTCAGGAGGCCGAGGCGGACATATCACTTGAGGTCAGGAGTTCGAGACCAAACTGGCCAACATGGTGAAACCCCGTCTCTACTAAAAATACAGAAATTAGCTGGGCACGGTGGTGTGTGCCTGTAGTCCCAGCTACTTGGGAGGCTGAGGCACAGGAATTGCTTGAATCTGAGAGGCAGAGGTTGCAGTGAGCCGAGATCGCACCACTGCACTCTGGTCTGGGTGACAGAGCGAGACTCTGCCTCAAAAATAATTAATAATAATGATAATAATAATAATAAGGCAAATTCCAATAAAATGCATGTACTCATATCCCCAAGATAGTTTAAATAGACAAGAATAATCCCAAATTAAATAGAATAAGGGAGCTGTGTTCTCTTTTAGTCTTTCTTCCTTTTTTTCTCTCATTTTTTTCTATTAGACTATATAGAAACTTGGAGAACATAAGTGGTGTGAGGGTATTTTTTTCTGCTGCTTAGAAAATACTAACAGAGTAAGCAGAATTAGAAGTCATGGTCCAGGAAGTATATTTATGGCTGTGTGTGTGATAATACTGTCAGAGCTGAAGGAACATCAGAATTTTCCTCAAATCTCTCGCTCTCTCTCTCTGTCTCTCTCTCCTCTCTCCAGGTTTTACACTTGGAATTTAAAATGAGCTTTGGACCACAACTGAACACACGAGGTCTTAGATCAGGGGAAACAACTCCTGCTATTCTTGTACTGCACTGAGCATGGTTGGAAGAGAAAAAAAAGAAAGCCAAGTTTTTCAATAAACTTCTTACAGTGTAGGGTTTAGAGAGGTTTTGTTTTTGTTTTTCTGAGACGGAGTCTCAGAGGTTTTGTTTTTGTTTTTCTGAGACGGAGTCTCAGAGGTTTTGTTTTTGTTTTTTTTTTTTTTGGTTTTGTTTTTGTTTTGGTTTTGTTTTTGTTTTTCTGAGACGGAGTCTCTGTTGCCCAAGGTGGAGTGCAGTGGCACAATCTCGGCTCACTCCAACCTTGGCCTCCCGGGTGCAAGCGATTCTGGTGCTTCAGCCTCCTGAGTAGCTGGGACTACAGGCGCCTGCCACCTTGCTCGGCTAATTTTTGTATTTTTAGTGCAGACAGGGTTTCACCGTGTTAGCCAGGATGGTCTCGATCTCCTGACTTTGTGATTCGCTGGCCTCGGCCTCCCAAGATGCTGGGATTACAGGCATGAGCCACTGTGCCCAGCTTTTTTTTTTTTTTGACAAGATCTAGAAAACAAAACAGGCATTATAGCAATTCCTTTGTCAATGGTATAGACTTGCTCAGAGAACCGCCTTCTATCATTAAACAATGAGCATGTCAATTAATATGTTAAAGGAAGACCCTTTCTTTTTACTGAGAACTTCTCCAAATATAAATTTGGGTTGCACGGTATGTATATGATGTCTGTGGCATGTTTCTGTACCACAGAACTTCTTTGTATCAGGTGGAATGAAATAACCTGCTAGAATTGCACCGTAAGAAAGCCAGAAACGGCCGGACACGGTGCCTCACGCCTGTAATCCCAGCACTTTGGGAGGCCGAGGCGGGCGGATCACGAGGTCAGGAGATTGAGACCATCCTGGCTAACACAGTGAAACCCCGTCTCTACTAAAAATAACAAAAAACTAGCCAGGCGTGGTGGCCGCGCCTGTAGTCCCAGCTACTCGGGAGGCTGAGGCAGGAGAATGGCCTGAACCCAGGAGGCGGAGCTTGCAGTGAGCTGTGATGGTGCCACTGCACTCCAGCCTGGGCAACAGAGCGAGACTCCGTCTCAAAAAACAAACAAACAAACAAAAACAACAACGAAAAGTCAGAAACAAGAAAATAAGTATTTTTAAGCCTAGAAAAATAAAAGACACAATCCTTGATCTTCGTTGGGCCTTACATGAAAATGGATCTCAAACGCCTTGTGTTTAGTGCAGAACATAGCTCTGTCATGGAGTGTATCCTTGTAGGAAGCTAGTTTTCAGTTTTCCTGTTAACTGAAAATGGATCATAGAGTCAGAGCTTCTTAGAGCTGAAAGACATTTCAGAGGTCGTAGTCGAAGCTCTTTACTAACTTAGGAACCTCCTCTAGCATAATCCTGATGGACGGGTAACACAGCCCTGAACACCTTCTGTGGTAGGGAGTTTACTAATTCACAAAGCAGCCTATTCTGTGAAGAGTGGTTCTCATTGTGAGAAAATGCCTCCACATCCTCAGCCAAAGTTTCTATGTCTGTAGCTGCCACCAGTCCCTCCTGGTTCCACCCTCTGGAGCCACATAGGAAAAAAAACTAAATTAATTTCTTTTTAATTAACTAGTTGACCACAGCAAAGCAAGCCAAACAGCTCCACTTTTCCCATGACAAAGGATTATGGTCTATCCTTGGCACTTGATCTAGTACCCAGGGTATATGTAAAGTAGGATATGGATTGGTGTGGAGACCCCAGAACAGGGCCTTTTGGCAAGTTCAAGGGCCAGAACAAAACGTAACAGTATCAAGGGATTGGTTGGTTATGAGGGACCCACCTTTTCACCAGAACAGCTGATGGGGTTAAGGCTGTTGTAATACGCAAAGAGGATTTTTAGAGTTATTTAAAATTACCTGCAATTATTACTATGCCCTTTCTTACCTGATGTGTAGAGTTTAAGTCAAATGGGTTTTCCCAAAAGAGAGAAGGATTGAAAATATGAACTTAATTTTTAAAGTTATTTTGTCATAAATTTTATTGAGCAAAAGGCTTTGTTTACAATAAAGAAACTTGAATCAAAATTTGGAATCAGATTGTGTATGTGAAATGCTGATAAACTGCACCCATTCTCTAAAATGTGAGAGATTATTGGTGTTTTTCTGTATACTCAATGGTTGCTAACAACAGACTCAGTGAAGTTTCATGGAAAGAACTTGGATCATAAATCAAAAGACTCAAATCTGAGGTGTGAGCCTGCCACTTTGTTCATGCCTTTACTTTTTAATCAAACATTTATTGAATATCTACTACGTTCTACACATCCAGTAAGAGGTACTGGAGATACATCTGTGATCAAGAGAGACAATGTTGCATACATGTTTGTGAGGGAAACAGATAAGTTATCAGGCAGATACAAGGAAGTGTGAGAATGAACAGTGACATAAGTCCAAAGGGAAGGAGAGTCTACAAAGGAGTTTACCTGACCTAGACCTGGGTGTGTGGGGGTGGAGGAGATCCAGAAAAAAGCTGTTTTCAAGGAAATGACATCTAAATAGAGAGCTGAAGGATGACAATTAGCCGCAAACTTCACTATCTTGCTGAGCTTTAGTTTCTTATTTCCAAAATGCAAACAGTAATAATCGTCCTCACTCACCTGCTTCAGTAGGAGGTTGTGAGGAACTGATAAATGAATTTTGTGGTGAGTGCTTTGTTGAACTGTAAAGTGCTCTATTATCGTAAGGAATCGTTAATAATTGCTATCAGATACTGTTATTTCCATCCCTAGAGTTCATTTCCTTCTTTTCACATGCACAGATTTGGCTTGCCTGAGTATAGCAGGAGCAGAGAACAGAACGAGAGACTGGATGGAGAGATTGATACTGCTGTACTTTTCTCCATAGCTAGATCACTCACGCCCCCAAGGTTATTAGGGTACAGGGTTGAGGGAGAAGCTGGGACTAGGCCCTCTGAACCACGTGAACACATCAGAGCAGGTGGGCTTCGCGTGGGCCTCACTTTATTGGGACTGAATAGTCTGAATAGAGAGGGTTATTTATACTATTCTGGGGACCTCACTAATATTTTATCGGCCTAAGGCTGGGCACCGTGGCTCATGCCTGTAATCCCAGCACTTTGGGAGGCTGAGGTGGGCAGATCACGAGGTCAGGAATTCAAGACCAGTCTGGCCAACATGATGAATCCCTGTCTCTACTAAAAATACCAAAAGTAGCCAGGTGTGGTGGCATGTGCCTGTAATCCCAGCTACTCCAGAGGCTGAGGCAGGAGAATTGCTTGAATCAGGACCCAGAAAGCAGAGGTTGCAGTGAGCCGAGATAGTGTCACTGTACTCCAGCCTGGGCGACAGAGCGAGACTCCGTCTCAAAAAAAAAAAAAAAAAAAAAGGAAAGAAAGAAAATTCAACGACCTAATCTCATCAGAAGTAAAACTGTTCAATTTGCCCCAAGCAGGGACATGCGCACCTTTGTTTATGACTACCAAAGAGATTTAGCTCTGGTATTCATTGTCTACCTATTGCCAGGAAAAATCAGTAGCCAAGTAATTCCAAATGTCAGCAATTTCTGGTTTACTGAGATTTAACTTCCAAGTGCAATGAGTGCATTTTGCCCAAGGGCCACTCTCGTTTTTTTATTTTTATTTTTTAATTATAATTTTGATGAAATTTCATGGCATTTTTCATGTTCCTTCTGGCAGTCTGGAAACACAATAACAAATATTTGGTAAATTTAAAGTTAGTATGAAAAATAGAAACAGAATTGTCTCTACTATTTAGTCAAGTCTCCTTTCTCTTTCTGTGCCCTCATTCTCCCATTTGCTAAATAAGGGTGGTAGATGGAATTTATCATCTAAGTTCCTTCTACTGTCAACATTCCACACGTCTGTGATGTTTGCCTCTCTTTTTCCTGCCTGGATTTCAAATCATAAAAAAACCAGGGCACTTCCATTTGTTAGACTTTTATTGAAAACCCAGCTGCCCAAGAAGGCCAGATCTTGTAGCCTAGGCTGCTATTTAAATCTCCGTCAGACCAGAGAATCTTTGTTTAAAATTATATTTTGTTAATCCGTCATGTGGATGTGGAGCTTGCTATTTTTAATGCAGGCTCTGCACAGCCCAGTTATTCATGGCTGAGAGTTTGCCACAGAACTTCAGAGCTGTATTTAACAACAAACAGCTCCAGAGAAGCAAGATGAAGACTTCTTTCACATGCTAATAAAATTCAGGAGTTGGGAGTAGAAGGGCAAGTTTTACCTCTGAGTGTGACTGCAGCTTGGAGATGCAGGCTGTTACTCGGTTCTGTTTGATGCTGCAAGAGCCAGCAAAGGAAAAGCCTACCTTAGTGCTTGTTTAGATGGTGGACTCCACTGACCTTTGTCCATCTGTCAAAATTCTAGAGATATGCATTTTTATTACAAGGCTCAGATACTCTTTAATATCTTCTAATAATTATTTTCTCTCTCTTTCCACTTTCCCCTCTATCTCCCTTCCTTCTCTTAAGTCATATAACATACACAGGGGGAAAAAGGCATAAAAATTGGGGCATTTAATTAAATACATGCAGAAATATTTTCATTTATAACAACACTTAGCTAAATACTGGGAAACTATAGAGAGCGTACATTGAGATACGTAAATTGTGGCGAAAATGACCTAAATTCTGACTTCTTGGACTTTGAGGGATGGTTCATTCACTCTTTTTTATTATTATTATTTTTTGAGATGGAGTCTCCCTCTGTTGCCCAGGCTGGAGTGCAGTGGTGCAACCTCGGCTTACCATAACCTCTGCCTCTCGGGTTCAAGTGATTCTCCTGCCTCAGCCTCCAGAGTAGCTGGGACTACAGGTGTGCGCCACCATGCCTAGCTAATTTTTGTATTTTTAGTAGAGACGGGGTTTCACTATGTTGGCCAGGCTGATCTTGAAATCCTGACCTCATGATCTACCCGCCTTGGCCTCCTAAAGTGCTGAAATTATGGGTGTGAGCCACCGTGCCCGGCCTCATTCGTTCTTTTATATATTCATTTGAACATATTAACTAAGGTCATAAGATGGGTCAATAACTAAATTAAATGCAGTGTTTACACAGGTAAAGACACAGAGTACTCGCCCTTGAAAAGCTCAGAGGTTAAAGTATCCCAATAGATCAGTTCAGGAAATTATGGTTTTTGATCTTTTTTCTCTGTTCTTCTAATTCAACAAGGGATATTGACACAATCTTATCAGCGTTCTATGAGAGCCTAGGAAGGTGTTAGTTTACCATCCAACCATATTATCGGGATATGCAGGCTCACTGAGGGTCCATGATTCATAGAATTCTGATCTGGTTGATGGAAAGGAGAACAGACAATGAGGAACATCAGAGAGACCACTCACTCATTCAAACCCCCAAGGCCCAGCACTATGGCACAACGGGAATACTTTCTGCTAACAACCTGTTGTTTCTTTATGGATATAAATATCACAAGAAAAGGTAAAAATAGGCCGGGCGCGGTGGCTCACACCTGTAATCTCAGCGCTTTGGGAGGCCGAGGGGGGGCAGATCACGAGGTCAGGAGATCGAGACCATCCTGGCTAACAAGGTGAACCCCCGTCTCTACTAAAAATACAAAAAAAAAAAAAAAATAAGCGGGGCGAGGTGGCGGCACCTATAGTCCCAGCTACTCGGGAGGTTGAGCCAGGAGAATGGCGTGAACCCGGGAGGCGGAGCTTGCAGTGAGCCGAGATCGCGCCACTGCCCTCCAGCCTGGGCCACAGAGCGAGACTCCGTCTCAAAAAAAAAAAAAAAAAAAAAAAGAAAGAAAGAAAGAAAGAAAAAGAAAAGGTAAAAATAAGGGAAGAGTAATGATGCCTCATTCATATGCTTGGAAATTAACCAATAAAAAGTGTTCTGATTTTGTTGTCTGAAGTATTTCTAGCTGTACCTGGTTTGGAGCTAACTAGAACCATTCTGCGCTATGGAAGGACGGCCTCAGCCAGCTGCGGCACAGGTGCCTGCCGTTGATCGCTAGCGAAGCACTGACAGGTGGGAGTGGATCAATTTGTGCTGGAGTTCCAAACACTTGTGTGGCTTCTGCTACTGCCCAGGTAATGTTAATATCCTCTCAGGGTGAAAAGTCAGGGCAGCATGGCAGAGCTGCAAAAGCCAGAGCCTCTTTTTTTTTTTTTTTTTTTTGAGATGGAGTCTCACTCTGTCACCCAGGGTGGAGTGCAGTGGCACGATCTTGGCTCACTGCAACTTCTGACTCCCGGGTTCAAGCAATTCTCCCGCCTCAGCCTTCTGAGTAGCTGGTACTACAGGCACATGCTGCCACACCTGGCTAATTTTTTGTATTTTAGTAGAGATGGGATTTAATCGTGTTGCCCAGGCTGGTCTTGAACTCCTGAGCTCAGGCAATCCACCTGCCTCGGCCTCCCAAAGTGTTAGGATTACAGGCGTGAGCCACCATGCCTGGCGTAAAAACCAGGGCTTTTAAGTCACTTCCTCATCAGTCCACTAGCATTTATCTAGGCATGGATCCTCTCTCTTTCATACTGAGGGGGTGAGGAAGTGTGTTTCAAAGAGAAGGAAACCAAAAGTAAGAGACATTAACTCATTTTGCCAAAGTTCTTCACTCACTACTTGATTCAATAAACATAGAGGACCCTTCTGTAGGACCATATGCTGCAGGAAATACAAAGATGAATAAGATGTAGTCCTCTTCCCCAATAATCTTTTAGTTTAAAACTTAAATTAACAATGATGAAGTGGTCAGGTGTGGTGGCTCATGCCTGTAATCCCTTTGAGACCTAGATGCGAGGACTGTTTGAGCACAGGAGGCTGAGGATGCTGTGAGCCACGAATGTGCCGCTGCAGTCTGGCCTGGGCTACAGAGCAAGACCCTGTCTCAAACACACACACACGCACGCACACACACGCACACACAAATCCAAAACAAAAAACAATGATGAAGCAAGGTCAAAATCATTAGCATCATATGAAAGCTTCTAAGAGTAGGGTCTGAGGAAGGAAAAGTTGCCACCAGCTTGAGGGGAGGGTCTTGGGAAAGCTTTAAGAAAAAGGCAGATGAGGAATTGGTTTTGGTGTAAAGGGAGTAAAGAAGAGAGGAATTCCAGGGGGATGTCAGTGGTCAGATCTGTGTTTTCTAAAGATCACTATAGCAACAAGTTGTTACCAGACTGAGGAAAAGTGAAAGAATTAATAACAGTAATGGTAGAAGCTGATAATAGCTAAGTACTTATTATGTCAGTCCTTGTACTAAGGGCCTGTTTTCCCTCATGTAATCCTTAAAACAACCTGTGAGACAGGAATTATTATTCCCGTTTTATAAAGGAAGGCATGGAAGAGCGTGTACTTCCTTCCATGTCCAACAAAACAATTTGTATTCTCGGCCATCAGAACTCGGGTAAGAAAGTGAGAAAGACCTGATTTAAATCAGGGAATGTGGGATAGAGAAGAGAGGTTTTGGAGAATCAGGGAGGAAGATAAGATAACCTATGTTTCTCAGAGCCATGGGCCTCCTAAGTGTTTGAGTGACACACCCCATAAACACTAAAAACACCTCTGAGACTCTATTCTGCCTAAAGGACTATGACTTAGATTGAACCTGCCTTGTCATGTAAGCCTAACTCCATGGTAGGAGTCACGTCTTTTGGCTATCACTGTCACATTCTGTCACTCCATCTGGCAAATAGTGCGTACTCAAATTTTATCCGTTGAATGAGAAAATGTTCATCTTGTCATTCAACATTCCTTGGAACCCGGGGCAATTCATTGTTTCCCCTCTCCCACACCCACACTTCAGTTTCCCTGTCTTTATAGGTTGAATCTCATTAACTCATTATATGTTAAGATAAACTGTTATTCAGGTCATTCATCACCTTGGGCAAAGGTAGGGATATTCTAGGGGTTAGTGGGAGTGCCAATACTGGGTTATATGTGGACTCTCTTTTTTGATACGCTCCATCCTATCATCTTGGCAATCCAAGAGGAAAAGGGTAGAAGACAGGTTTCATATTCCTTAAGGCAGTTTCCTTTACTATTTAAAGGTATTGGAGTTCTTGGGATAGAGAGGTAAACGCGCACAGGGATGTCCTCCCCCAGGACACCGCCCTTAAAATCAAACGGAGGAAGACTTTCTTCTCCTTGAATGCGCTTGACGAACCCTGCCCAGAAAGGGGATGGGGGGACGGCCGTGGAGGTGGAGAAAGAATGCATCCACACCTCGCGCGTCTTCCCAAGTACGGATTGGCAAGTGGCATATGCGCGCAGACCTCTGTCATTTATTTATTTTCCTTTCCACTGGGTGCGCTGTCCCTTTAAATGGAGACGCTGGTGCTGGCTCCGTAACACCGGAGCCGGCAGCTTGTTGATTTCAGAGCTGGTGAATTTCACATTGTTTCCACTTCACTTTCCTCGCTCGGGGGGAGGCTCCGGTTGGCTCTACGACCGCTGTTGCTGCTGCCAGCGAGGGCCAGGGCAGGGCAGGGACGCGCAGCATCGGGGCGGGCGTGGGGCCGGGAAAAGGGTGTCGGGGCCACACACGCACCCTCGCTGCAGTCCAGCTCCTCCCGAAGCTCGCACGCCCAGAGCGCACGGAGCTGGGGACTGCCCGCCCAGACGCCCGCCCGTCAACCCGCCCACGGGCCGGGGCCAAAGCCTGGGAGCCTGCGAGGGGAGGAGGCCCAGGGGGGCGGGGTGGGGGGCGGGGGTGGGTGCTGCGCTGCCGCGGAGCTGCTACTCGGCGCGTTTTGCATGAAGATGGCGGCTCCCACCGCCAGCAAGGCAGCCTCCCTGGGCTGTAACAACAAGCCTGCGTTCCCGGAGCTGGATTTCAGGTCGGGAGCTCGGGTGGAGGAATTGAACAAACTCATCCAAGAATTTACGAAGCACGACCAGCGGGAATACGACGACCAGAGAGCGCTGGAGATTCACACAGCCAAGGATTTCATCTTTTCCATGCTGGGTAAGGAGGAAAAAGGGGGAGGTGTGTGTGTGTGGTGGGAAGCGGAGTAGAAAACCTATTCCCCCTTCTCGACCTCTTCCCTTCTCGGTTTCCTTCCCGAGCCGGTGCCTGGGGTATAAGCCATCTCCGTTCCGCCTCTCTCTTCTTTCTCCGCGGAAAGCCGAGCTGCCTGCCCTCCCCTCCTTACTATACTTTACGCCGTGTCTCCCTTTTCCCCTGTTCGCTTGCTCTTTTGTTAATTTCTCCGCCACCGGGGGCTTGGCAGGCAGGTGAGGCGTTCGCGGTGAAGCTTTGCTCTGTTGGGGGAAGCCCCTGAAAGCGCGTGCGGTCCAGGTGAGCCCCTGAGGTGCCTTCCCTTGAGGGATTTGGCTGCCGGAGGCAAGGACCTGCGCCTTCCCGATGCCGGCTCTTGGGTGCTCTCCCGAGCTGGGCAGCGGAGACGGCTCAGGGCTCTGGCTTGGCGCCCGAGCGACAAGTTGCTTCTCGCGTCTCGCGGCGCGGCGCTGTCATGCCGAGCCCCCGGTGGCCAAACTTGTTGGGTGTTCCCGAGTAACCCGCTGAAGTAGTCTGGGCGTCCGGAGTTCCTGCAACTTTGATTTGCAAATTGACTTCCCTTTGAAGCGTTCGGAAGCATTTCCGGTGCTTCTCCAGGCTCCCGCTGAGCTCGGAATTCCTAATTCCCAGCTCTTCTGTGACCGGGCGCCGAGCTCGGGCCGCAGAGGAGCGCCGGTTCCTTGCTCTTTGTGTATTGTCTTAGCGCTGACCGACGGAGGTGCCCAGAATTTCCAACCCCGGAGATGTCGGGGGCTAGAAAATGTGCCCCCTACGCCCACCTCCAGCCCCTCACCTACGGCTCCTGAAACATGATCGAATGCTGTGTAAAGGAACATAATTGAGCCAGGCCCGGGAGACCGAGGCCACCCTCCCCAGGTGTCCTGCCGTTGGGATTATTGCTACTGCGGTGTAGTGTGAGTTTGCCAGGCGCCTGGGTTGTAGCTTGCGGCTCCGCCAGTGGATCCGTGGCTGTCATGCGGTGCGTGGCCCGCGGTCAGCATTCCGCAGAACTGGTACTCCAGGATAGTGCTGCTCTAACGCTCGTCACTGTGTGTTCTCTACAAATAGATCAGCCAATTTTCCGGGTGTTGAAAAATTTGATTGGAAAAGGTCTTTTGGCCACAGAGGAAAACAGGGCTTTTCTATTTCTCCTGCAGTCTACTTGGGTTTCAGTTGGCTGTTGCTGCTTCTGTCCTGGGATACTTTCTTCCTTCTAGGTTTTCTTCTTCCTCACTGCCCAAGGAGGGGGTAATACAGAGTGAACGTGTCGGTGTCCGCTGGTAGTTGTTCACGCGTTGGGAAGTTGGATGAAACATGTTAAAACTCTTGGATGGTTTTTACCTTTTGCGCCGCACTCTCCAAGTGTATCCTACCTTGCGTATGGGGTTGAAAAACTCTTTTTATTGACAGATTCGACCGTTCAACTATTTAGATGAATAGATGAATTAAATATATATGTATATATTTTTAAATTCATAACCTGGTAGGAGTGAGCTTCCAGAGGGAAGCCTAAAATGCTTACAAAGCCAAAAGCCAACATAGTGATTGTCAGGAAGGTGGGGACACACACAGAAGGCTGAGGGCAGGTATTTAAGTTGTTTAGCTAATCATAGCTTTTCTCTGTGGCACAAATGATGGAAGTCTGCCATTGTGTTAATACAGCCTCAGATCATTTCTGACGTCACTTGCGTAGGTCATTTACTAGAAGAAGGTACTGGGTCACCCCCAGTTAGGGTAGCCATAGGTCAGGAACTGGGATAATGCAGGGAGGGTAAGTTTAAGTGCCTGGCTCATTAGGAACTTCTGTGCCTAACTCCATAGCTGATACACTGAGTCAGCAAAGCTTTTATCCAAATATAAAGAAGTAAATTATTCTAGGGTGCTTAATTTTTGCATGTGTTTAATGCCATGGGTGGCATTGTGTTGACAGGCAAACTAGATTTGCTTCTATTCCTTTTTACCCAGTCGACCTTGCAAGCAGTCTTTCTTGCCCCCTGGGAATTTAGCATTTCCACCTACAAGAGAGAAAAGCCAGGAGAATGTCATTTAAGCCTTTTGCCCCTCTGGACACTAGAAGGCAGATGGCGAAATGAGCTTGTCTGTGTGTGGTGCTGCATTCATTTGTGAGTTCCTTGCTTTCCTTTAATGAGTTGCTGGCTGCTCTAGACAAGTGGAGGTTTGGCGACAGCAAGGGTTCCTATGTGGATTTACTTTTTCTAAAGCAGATTTTGGCCTAGCTTAAAGAACAAAATCATTTTTTTGTACACTTTGTTTCACTTGCCACAGCCTTGGTTCTTTAATGAATATGCAAATGAAGTCTCTTAATGACCCCTAGCTTGTTAAGGTGTCACTTGGGTGGCACCAGGCCCTCATTTCAGGGAGTTGTGGGGGGGGCAAGTCCTCTTGGCTTTGTTCTGTATCCGAGCTGCACCTGAGGATTGTTAACAGCTTACAAATATTATCCCCTCACGCAGAATGAAGTGGCCAACCATGAATTGGGTGCAAGCCTCTTTCGTGGAGCTGAGAAAAATACTGCCTCATGTTTCAGGCAGTTGGCGGGGGTGAGGCATGTTACTCTCTTTTTCTGTGAGATTGTTAGGCAAGTCTGAAGCCCCTCCAGCTTCACAGATCCTTTTCATTTTGTCTCGTTTGGAGGAATTTTACACTGAAGAGCAAGGAGGTGGTAGACAGCTGTCGTAATCAATGACCTGTCAACACCAAGACACTCCACTGTCTTATCAAAGCAGGGTTCTGCACAAGCTGTGGGGTTGATCTGAGCCTGCTGGTGGTCACTCTGGTCTCTGGGATCTGTCCTGATGCTCTCTGTTTGTAGAGATTCTGATTTTTTTTTTGGAGGCAGGTGTTAGCTGCCATTGTCTAGATTCACTTCTGATTCCTCTATACCTTGGTGTTTTAGGAGAATGATTGGTGTTATTAGCTTGTTAATATTTGAGAGCCCAGACTGTGCGAGAGGCTGGCAGTGCATAATAAACACCATTTATCAAAATTCAGGGAAATGGCCAGAGTTCATTAATGTTTTAATAATATTTGGTATTTGCATAATGTCTCTGCCGGCTCTTTTGTTATCTTCATTCCCTGGTGAGGCTGGGTGGAGACTGGTTTGTGTCCCCATTGAACAGATGCAGAACGGGGTATGCAGATGCTGGAGAAGGCAGGAAAGAGACAAGCCGTCACCTAACCTACAGACCAAGTGGTTGGTACCATGGCATGATTTTTAAGGTAGTTAATCATTTACTAATTGTCTTCTCAGGGCCAGGACCCTCACATAGACTTTTCAGGAGGTGTTGCTTTCCCATTACATAGATGAAGATATTGAAATCTAGTGGGGTTAAGAAACTGGATATCCAGGGTCACGTAGCTAGTAAATGGTAGAGATGCTACTAAAACTCAGATCAGCTTTACTCTAAGACGTGTTTCTCTTTTCTTACTTGAGACTATTAATAATAGATGCATAAAATCCAGAGGAGAGGCTTTGTTTAAAAAAAATAACTTCTTCTTTCAGGCTTTTGTTTCTGATTTTAGCTATAAGTTTTAGCATAATGTAAGTAGATTTCTGGAACAGTCTGAGTTCAAGTATTCTATAATAAGATCTCCTATTTGAATTTTTGATTGAGAAAATCACAGTAATTATAATAAAATGTTAAAATCTATAGTTCCATTCCCAATCTGCCTCTTGTTGGCTGTGTGGTTTTAGTATTCTCTCTCTCTTTTGTGAGACAGGATCTTGCTCCGTTTCCCAGCCTGGAGAGCAATAGTATGATCATGGCTCACTACAGCCTCAAATTCCTAGGCATAAGCGATCTTCCTGCCTCAACCTCCCTAGCGGCTAGGACTAGTGGTGTGTACCACCATGCCCAGCTAATTTTTTATTTTTTTAAATTTTTGTTTAGATGGAGTCTCACTATGTTGCCCAGGCTGGTCTCAAAATCTTGCCCTCAAGTGATCCTCCTGGCTCGGCCTCCCAAAGTGCTGGGATTACAGGCATGAGCCACCATGCCTGGCCAGTTTTTTCATTTATTAAACATGGATAACAGTAATGCATTGTTTTTCAGAACTGTTATGTCAGAATGTGAAGTTACTTTGCTAACTAAAAATACATACATGAGTTTATTATTTAAAGAAATGTTTGTTTATTTATTTGAGGCAGGGTCTCGTTCTGTCACCCAGGCTGGAGTGCAGTGGTGCAATCTCAGTTCACTGCAATTTCTACTTTCCAGGCTCAAGTGATCCTCCCACCTCAGCCTCCCAAGTAGCTAGGACAACTGGCTAATTTTTTTTTTTTTTTTTTTTTGGAGACGGAGTCTCTTGTTGCCCAGGCTGGAGTGCAGTGGCACAATCTCAGCTCACTGCAACCTCCGCCCCTGGGGTTCAAGCGATTCTCTTGTCTCAGCCTCCCAAGTAGCTGGGATTACAGGCATGCACCACCACACCTGGTTAATTTTGTATTTTGTAGTAGAGACGGGGGTTTCTCCATGTTGGTCAGGCTGGTCTCGAACTCCTGACCTTAGGTGATCTGCCCGTCTCGGCCTCCCAAAGTGCTGGGATTACAGGCATGAGCCACTGTGCCCAGCTACTTTTTTTGTATTTTTGGTAGAGACAGGGCTTTGTTTTGCCATGTTGCTCAGGCTGGTCTCACACCCCTGAGTTCAAGCGGTCCACTTGCTTCAACCTCCCAGAGTTCTGGGATAAAAATGTACTTTCTTAGAAAATCCAGTGAACTTAAATTGGAATTATTTCTGCAGCTTTACATATGAAAGAACTATGGAGTACAATTAGGGTAGCCCAGGAGGATATTGGCTGGTACTATGTGCTGATAGTGGTGCTAGCTACTTTGCCTAAATCCATTAGCTCATGTAATCTTTTTTCCACAACTGTGTAAGTACAAGTATCATGACTATTTTGGAAGTGAAATAGATGTTATTATCCCCTTTTAAAGATGAAATGGTGAGGCTCAAAGAAAGAAGTCAAGAACTTAGGCCAAGATCATTCAGAGTTTGAGATTGAATCCAGTTATTCCTGACTCAGAGGCTCATATTCCTTTTACTGTAGTAGGAATTGGTTTCCATCACTTTTGGGTGAGACATACTACACTCAATAGCCTGCCTAGCCTGTAGGAGCAAAGATAATTTCTTTTTTTTTTTGAGATAGAATTTCGCCTTTGTTGCCCAGGCTGGAGTGCAGTGGCACGATCTCGGCTCACTGCAACCTCTGCCTCTTGGGTTCAATCGATTCTCCTGCCTCAGCCTCCCAAGTAGCTGGGATTATAGGTGCCCACCACCATGCCTGGCTAACTTTTGTACTTTTAGTAGACATGTGGTTTCACCATGTTGGCCAGGCTGGTCTTGAACTCCTGACCTCAAGTGATCCACCTGCCTGGGCCTCCCAAAGTGCCGGGATTACAGGTGTGAGCCACCACGTCTCGCCTGAGATAATATCTTTTTGTCTTCCTGTCTGTCCCTCTTTCTCTCCGTTTTTTTTTTTTTTTAAACACATCTGACAAATAATGAATGTAATAGTGTTTGCCAGTCAGCATGCAGGGTTCTGAGGATAAAATGGTGAGCAAAAATTTGAGAAATTCACAAGGGCCTTTAGGGACCCTCCCCCTGTTTCCTTTGCCCACCGACTCTAGCAGGATATTTTGCTGGCTGTTTCTCCTCCCAGGCCAGTAAGTGCCATGTGGCCACTTCAAAGATGTAAACCACGGTGTGGTGCTCCTGGACCTACCATATTTTTAGGCACTTTCCACAACTCCAGAGTGGGTAATTTTGAAGCCCCGCCTTTCCAGTGTTTCATTGCTGCTTTTCCCCTCATGAATTCCCCCAGCAGGATTTACCGTGAGAATTTATCATGCATTGGTGTTTCACGGGCCTCCAAGTGCCTGGGAGCTTCGCGAGAGTTGTGCTCGCTTATGTGCTACATCTGTAGAGTGGACAGGATAATCTCAGAAGCTTGTTCTGTCTCTGAGAACATTATGTGTCCCGGGCAGGGGATCCCTCTAAACATTGATTTCTGTGCTAGTTTGGATTGGTTTCAATTCCCCCTCCATGGTTCTGGGCGGTGGCTGCCTTTCATCCGTGAGAGAAGAGGCCTAGAACTGTTGACAGCCCTGGATCTTCCGGTCATGCCTTGTCGTGCCACCCATTGGATAATGCATTGCTCACAGTTAGGCTGAGCCCCTTTTTAATTCACAGAAATATGAGATTCTAACAATTCAACATCTCTGGTCCCATTCAGACCTAGTGAATCCAAATCCCTGGAATCCCCCGATGAGCTGCTCAGCATTTCAACATCCTGTCCCGTGTTAGGCCTCATGTTCTGCATTCTCTGTTCTAGGCACAATGAGCGTGATTCCAGTTGACTTTTGAGAGTAGAACCAAGCTACTGAGCCTCATGAGCAGATAATGTCTGCCTGTTCCTGGAAAGTAATAACAGAGTTCTTGCACCTGGGACAGAGACAAAGCGGCATAGTGAGTGAGACAAGCGTGTTTACTCTGTCACAGGTTTTCATAGGACTTTACATTATTGTATCATTTCATCATCACCGTTACACTTTGAGGTGGAAAAAAAACTGTGGTGAACCCTAGAATTAGAAAAATACAGGAATTCCTCCAAGTTGACCAGCAAGTGAGTGGCATAGATGGGACTTAACCAGGGTCAGGATGAATACAAAGCCCTGGCTTTTAACAAGGACAATATTCTGCGCTCAGGAGGGCCAAGAGACTCAGATTTTACCTCTGAATCTGCAGTTATTAGTATTTGCTGTGTGACGTTGGGCAAGTCACTCAGACTTGAAGCCTCAGTTTCTAAATATATAAGTTGGGGTTAATAATTATATGTACTTCATGCGTTCAGGTGCATTCAATTCTGAATCTGAAAGCTTTTATATAAAATAGGAGAAAAGGGAATTTCTGAGTTATTGTACCAGCTGTTTTATACTCTGTAGTATGTGTTTTACCCTAAGTCTCCTATGAGGGCCTAATTTTGCCCATTTTCCAACGATAGAAAATATAAAGGAAAAAGTAAAATCACTCCTAAACTTTAATCACTATTAACATTCTGATGCATTTTTTTCCTAAACATCTATGTTATACATATGCTTATACCTAGACATATATGTACATTACATAACAGGGATGGTATGGGATCCATGTCCTTTTATTAATAGTAAATTTATCAATATGCTGTCATCTACTGCATTTTAAAAGAGGAGCTGTAAGTTGAAACCTGTAGAATGATGTTTTCCTAGCTTCTTTCATTCATCTCTCTTTGTTCCAAAGAAGATGCATTTCTAGAACTTAGAGCACATTGTGTTATTTAGGTGTATATGTATGAATGACAGGTCTCACTCCGTTGCCCAGGCCAGAGTGCAGTGGCACCATCACAGCTCACTGTGGCCTCGACCTCTTGGGCTCAAGCCATCCTCCTACCTCAGCACCTCGAGTACCTGGGACCACAGGAGAGCACAGCCAAATCTCTCTCTCTCTCTCGTCTCTCTCTCTCGTCTCTCTCGTCTCTCTCCCTCTCTCTCTCTCTGTGTCTCTCTCTGGCTCTCTGTCGACAGTCTTGTTCTGTCCCTCAGGCTGAAGTGCAGTGGCCGATCTCAATCTCAGCTCGCTGCAACCTCGGCCTCCCGGCTTCCAGTGATTCTCCTGCCTCAGCCTCTGGAATAGCTGGGACTACAGGGCGTGCCACCGTGTCTAGCTAATTTTTTGTATTTTTTGTATTTTTTTTTTTGAGACGGCGTCTCGCTCTGTGGCCCAGGCTGGAGTGCGGTGGCGCGATCTCGGCTCACTGCAAGCTCCGCCTCCCGGGTTCTCCTGCTTCAGCCTCCCGAGTAGCTGGGACTACGGGCGCTGCCACCACGCCCAGCTGATTTTTTGTGTTTTTAGTGGAGACGGGGTTTCACCGTGTTAGCCAGGATGGTCTCCATCTCCTGACCTCATGATCCTCCCATCTCGGCCTCCCAAAGTGCTGGGATTACAGGCTTGAGCCACCGTGCCTGACCGAGCCGTTTTTTTCTATCAGAGTTCCCTAACCTGGGTCCATGGAAACAACATGGAGCCTGTGAACTTGAGTGGGGAGAAAGGACATCTTTATTTGTATTAACCTCTAACTTAAATATAGCGTCTTCTTTCAAGGTGGGAAACCATAGTGTTATTAGCGGGACATACGTTTTTGTTGCCAATAGAAATCCCAGGCATCTTTATTTCACGTTGCAGTTGTTGCAGATATCTCAAAAACTGTTTACTGCTGCTTTGAAATTATGGTGGATATTATACTTGCTGCTAGATTTTATTATTTAAGGCACTAATAATCACATATGGTACTCTATCACAAATTTACTTTAAAATGCATTTTATATTTTAATACTGATTTTCTTGGAAATCTTGTGTGATGTTATAATATTCATCTAAATAAGCTATTCTCCACAGGGGTCTATAGGCTTCTACAGTCTGTCGAGAGGATCCATGTCACAGAAACAAGTAAATGTCCCAGCTTCTACAGATGGCCTTCTGACACCTTATCTATGCTTTATTTTTCTCTCCCAGCTCAGATGCCACTTGACTCATGAAGCCTGCCTGTATCTCTTCGAGAAGAAGAAAATTTACCTTTCCTGTGTTTCCGCCTGATGCCTGGTCCCTTTTATGGCCCTTAGCCTATTCTTTCCCATGCTGTAAAGAATCCCTGGCTTATTTATCTTTACAGCACCCGGGGGGTCATGCACCTAGTAGTTGCTCACTAAGTGTGATGTGACTTGAGTCACTCTTTAAAAGAGCTCTTCCCAGTGAAGCTTTTTATTGCAGTCTCTGCGAAATTAGCACTTTCTAACCTTGTCTTTTTATGATTTTTAAAAATCCATTGAGCTATGCTATATCATGTTTTCTGGAGTCAAGAAAATCTTGATCTTATCTCCTTATGTGGTAGAGGGGTGCAGGGCGAGTTTTTCTACATTTCTTAAGACTTATCCTAGGGCAATATAAGAAATGTCCGTAGTGATTGCTGTAGCTTGTTGACTGGGAACAGCAAACTGCAACTCATGACTCATAGGAATGTTCCCTTTCTTGTGGACCCTAGTGTTTCCTCACAGGCATGTTAGGGCACCTCTGGACCTCTGGCATGCCCACACTCAGGGCTTTCCAGAATGCACAGTGGGCACACGTTATCTTTCTCATTATGGCGTTTGACGTGCTTATCAGTCATCCTCCCAAGTGTTTGGATGGTTCATCTGGAATGCAAGTTGTAGGAATTCTTTATTATTATAAACTACTGTTATTTGCCCTCAATCATAATTTACCTTTGCACAGTGCTTTATAGATTACAATAAATATTCACATCTGGTGTGGTATTATCCTTAGGCGAGGCCTTTGAGAAAGGTTGTAGAGGAACTGTTAATCCCCATTTCTAGATGGGAGTACTGAGACTCTGGGAGCTGATGTGACTGAGTTCTAGGTCACAGAATCAGTTGTAGATCAAGACTCCAGCCGCAGTGTCTTCTGCCGCAGTCAGTATATCACCTGGGAAGAGCTTATAGACTTTTCTACCCTTAGCCATCTTTCTTGTGTTGCGGGGATTGATTCCATAGTTGCAGACAAGGGAAGGATAATAGGTTTCATTCCCCTTTGGACCTCTCCACTGTCCACCTGAGTCAAGGGTATATAGGGGGTCAGTTTAACTGAGACTGGAATGAGTAAATGCAAGCCCTATAGACATTCATTCCCCAGGTCTGATTTTTAGGCCTTGCCCAACTCATCCTTAGGGCTTGTGACAGTGTTTACAATAGACCTAGGTAAGTACTTGCCTGCTGAGTAATCTCTCTTAAGAACTGTTCATAATTATGCCCTTCCATGAGGCCCTGTTTCCAGGAAACAGCTATCTGTTTTTCATCCACTTAAGTGCCTTTTCATGAATTCACTCTACACAAGATAAAGAGATAACTAGGGACAGTGCTGCTATGAATAAAGCTGGCATGGGAACTGTTCAATTTGTTTATGTTTTATATTTTTTCCTTAACGCAAGAAGACTTGCGAGTTAAGTCAGTAGTGGGAGTTGGTATAAGTCTTGTTTAGACTTTTGTCTCTTCCAACTACTATTTGAATATCTACAATGTGTGTAGAATGGTGTTAAGCATTCATTCATTCATAAATTCATTCAACATATGCTGGCATGCCTGCCATGTGCTAGTGTAATTATTGGTGCAATTACGTGTAAGTGCACAGAGTAATGAATGAGAACCAAGACCACGACCTCCATAGATCTTCTTTTCTCTGGAGGATTTAACAAAATTAAGCATGCAAGTAAACAGGGGTGTGTGCTGTAAAAAAACAAGACGCAAAGAATATGATGATGGTGGGCAACTGGTAGGATAGAGTGAAGAGTGCTTGAGAAGCCTTCCTGGAAGCAGAGACGTTTGAAATGGAAGAAGCAGCAGCAGCTGCAGCAGCCATCTGAAGACTGGCTAAAAGTGTATTGCAGGTAGACAGACAGCAGGTGGAAAGGCCTGAGGTGAGGGGTAAACTTGAAAGGAGCTTTCAAGATGGCTTCAATTTTAGCAAGTTTCATTTGGTCTATGTTCAGATAAGTCCTCTGATGGGATGGCACTGCCTGCCTTGGCATTTAGTGAGCTTCCTGTGGGTTTTCCAGGTGGGACCACACTTTTGCTAGACTCCTGTTAATAGCATTCAGGGATGGCGGGGGTGGATAGGAGGAATGTAGAAAAGTTGGATGACAAGTCCTCAAAAGGTGCTCTGTAGCCTTGTGATTCTCAGATTTTACCCCTTGATAGTCCTAGGCCAGAAACAGTGACTTCTACATTTGGTGATTTATGGTTCAAGCTGCAGTTTTCATGGGATGATGCTGATAGGCCTCTATTTTTATCTAGTCCTCCACAATTTACAAAATACTTTCATATGTATAATCTGATTTGATTTACTCCTCACAGCAACCCTAGGAAGTATTATTATTGTATCTATTTTAACACAGGAAGAAACAATAATCAGGAGAAGTTAAGTAACTCATTCAAGGTCACTAAATGGTGGAGGTGGGATCAAACTCAAATCCTTTGAAACTCACCTTTCATATTACAATAATTTTTCTTTTCGTTTCGTTTCCTTTTCTTTCCTTTTTCTTCTTTTTGAGACAGGACTTGCTCTGTCACCCAGGCTGGAGTGCAGTGGTGTGATCTCAGCTCACTGCAGCCTCAACCTCCTGGACTGAAGCAGTTTTCCCACCTCAGTCTCCTGAGCGGCCAGCACTGCAGGCAGATGCCTCCATGCCTGGCTAATTCCTCTCCCCTCCCCTCCC
>NC_045435.1:188606429-188633993 GCF_002776525.5 Piliocolobus tephrosceles | reverse complement strand
TCCTCTCCTCTCCTCTTCTTTCTTTTCTTTTTTTGAGACAGGGCTTGTTCTGTCACCCAGGCTGGAGTGCAATGTCATGATCTCAGCTCACTTGAACCTCTGCCTCCCGGGTTCAAGCGATTCTCCCGCCTCCGCCTCCCGAGTAAGTGTCATTACAGGCGCCCACCACCACCCCTGGCTCATTATTGTATTTTTAGTATAGACGGGATTTCACCATGTTGGTCAGGCTGGTCTCGAACTCCTGGCCTTGTGATCCACCCACCTTGGCCTCCCAAAGTGCTCGGATTACAGGCGTGAGCCACTGCGCCCTGTCATACCTGACTAATTTTTAAATATTTTGCAGAGACAGGGTCTCACCATGTTGCCCAAGCTGGCAATAATTTAAACACAAAACAAAACCTTTTCTACCCCATCCCACCCTGTCACAAGGAATGGAAAGGGGATGATTTCTGGTCTGGAGACTGAGTGAGGCTCAGGAGGAAGAACTAAGCCAGCAGACTGCAAGTCTGCCTGTGCCTGATGGGCATTCAACCGTAAGCACTGTTTCAGGCTGCTTCAAGATCACCCTTTTAGCAGCTGCAGCTGTTCTTAATAGCAGCTGCTTGCGCGGATTGTATTGTGATTAATAAAGGCAACTCAACAGTTTGTTCTTTCTTTTTTTTTTTTTGAGACGGAGTCTTGCTCTGTCGCCCAGGCTGGAGTGCAGTGGCCGGATCTCAGCTCACTGCAAGCTCCGTCTCCCGGGTTCACGCCATTCTCCTGCCTCAGCCTCCCGAGTAGCGGGACTACAGGCGCCCGCCATCTCGCCCAGCTAGTTTTTTTTTGTATTTTAGTAGAGACGGGGTTTCACCGTGTTAGCCAGGATGGTCTCGATCTCCTGACCTTGTGATCCGCCCGTCTCGGCCTCGCAAAGTGCTGGGATTACAGGCTTGAGCCACCGCGCCCGGCCCAACAGTTTGTTCTTTCAACTGTGCCCTTGGTGTGCACAGCCTGCGTTTCATACAGTTTTGATTTGGAACAACACAATCCTACGGGCATATGGTGCCTGCGGGCTCATTACCCTGTTGTGAGAAGAGATGGTCCACCTAGGTCAGAGCTGCTGAGCCCAAGACCTCCCAGGACTGGATAGTAAGGAAGATGAGTGGTGGGTGGCTCAGTAAATGCCAACTCCTCGGTAAGAGTCAGGGATGCCAGGGAGGCAGGGGAAGTTGGTAAATGGAGATCACCTCTTGTCCCTGTTGTCTGATGGGGCCACTGCCCTTTAACACCTGCCCGTTGTTCCTCCACTGCAGTGGTTCTGGAACTTCAGTGTGTATCGGTGTCCTGCTTGTTGAAACACAGATGGCCAGGCCCCACTTCCACAGTTTCTGATTCTGTAACAGAGCCTGAGAATTTGCATTTCTGATGAGTTTCCAGGTGATACAGCCGCTGCTGGTTGAGGGACCACACTTTAAGAACCATAGCCAAAGGCTGAGGGTCTGGGCTGATAGAACTTTGGATGTTTTGGATTTTTATGAAAAATCTCCAGATTTTAAGTATTGAGAATAAATCAAATTGTAAAGAAACACCATGGGGTTGAAAATTTATAAGTCAAACAGAACACTGCCTGTCAACTTATGACCTCTGATCTGAATACTTTCAGGAAAGATCTTTTGCAGCCTGCTCTGAAAACTGAGACCCAGAGAATGCTGGGAGTTCATCCACAGCATACAGGTAGTTTGGGGCAGAATCAGGACTAGAAGCCTGGTTTCCTGCTGTGTGTGTGTTTGTCCTTGCATACTGTCGTCTTCTGAATACATTTTCTCTTTGAATGGGAAAACGTTTGAAAATAATAATCGCCACACTCAAATATTGCTAACTCTGTTCCAGGTGTGGTTCTCAGTACTTTATGTGTATTAGCTAAATCAGTCCTAACAGCAACACTGTGAGGAAGGTACTTGTGTTAGGCTGTTCTTGCATTGCTATGAAGAAATAGCCAACACTGGTAATTTAAAACGAGGTTTGATTGGCTCACAGTTCTGCAGGTGGTACAGGAAGCATAGTGCTGGCATCTGCTCAGCTTCTGGCGAAGGCTCAGAGAGTTCCCAATCATGATGGAAGGAAAGTGGCAGCAGGCACTTCACATGGCGAATGCAGGAGCAAGCAAAAGTAGGGGGAAAGGTGCCCCCATACTTATAAATGACCAGATCTCTCAACAGCTCAGAAGGAGAGCTCGTTCATCACCAAGGGTGTGGCCCAAGCCATTCATTGGAGATCTGCCCCGATGATCCCAACACCTCCCACCAGGCCCCGCCTGTAATGCTGGGGATTATGTTTCAACATGAGATACCAGTTGTTAGGAGAGCAAATATCCAAACTCTATCAGTATTATTATCCTTATTTTACTGATGGGAAATCTGAAACAGAGAGGTTGAGTAATTTGCCCAAAGTCACAGAGCTACTAGTAGAGTGAGGGTTTAACCCAAGAAGTCTAACTTCAGGCAGCAATCGACAAATAACTAAAGTTTTTTTTTTCAAAACTTCATTTAAAACAGCAAAACAAAACCTCTTACCATGCAAAGTACAAATCATGGACAGATTCTTGTAATTTTAATGCTGCCAGGAAACTTGAAAATTAGGTGGCTTGACTTCCTCCCTCCTCCTTTTATAGACATGGAAACTGTCTATAAAAAGAAAAGGGGACAGGATCATCCTGAACACTGCCTTTACTTTTGGGCAGAATGGAGGTTAAGTAAATGTTGGGTAAGTAATGCTTTCTAAGAAAGATACTTGTACCTGAGACAGTTGGCTTCATAGCACTTGTGCCCCCGGGAAGATTCTACTGACTTTGAAGACAAGGGAAGTCACCTCGAGAGGACTGTGCTTCAAGGTAGGGAAACTTCCCCTGTTACAAAGCCACCTTGTAGTTTGAAGTTCTCTTAATTGCTATTAGAGGAAGGATGCTACATAAATAGCCTCATAGGCAAGGTGTGTGTTTGGTCTGTCATGTTTGCTTTGGTCTTTTGATTTGTTCCTCGTGTCTTTCTCTCTGGTTTCTTCCCTCTAAAGTGTGACCTTTTCTTATGCCTGTGCTGTTTCCACAGCTTTGAATAGCATGATGAATATTTTGATCTCTGAACAATTAATATCTGTAATAAGCAAGGCTGACGGGCTGGACGCTGGACTATAGGACCAGCCTGTGGCTGGGAGGAGTTGCAGCTGCATGGGCTGAAACACCTCCTCGAGACCTGAAAGAACCAGCATAACCTTCACCCCCTGCGGCTGGTCTTAGGGCTTAGGAGGATTTAGGGTGTTGTAATAGGATTCAGAGAATTAGAGAGGAGTTAAACTAGTGGGAATCTTTCTGAGATCAGCTCATCCACCCCATCATTTTACTGATGGAGAAACTTAACCCCTAGTAAACAGTGACTTGCTCAAGGTCAAACAGTGATGGTAGTGATGAGAATGATGAAATTGAGAAACTCTTCCCTACTGTTTGCTAGGCGATGTTCCAAGTACTTAGAATTTTTAATCCGTTGAATCCTCACAACAGTCCTGTAAGGAGAGTACTGTTACCCGTCGTCCACACATCATAGATAAGAAACTAAAGCCGGGAAGTCACTTTGCTCAAGCTAGTGATAGAGGCTGGATTCAAACATTGGCAGTCTGGCTCCTGCCCTCTTTGCACCTTCACAAAACTGACTGTGCCGGGCTCTGTGTGGTTGCTGGTGTACCAAGGTGGGGTGGTGCCACACGCTGAGCGGAAGAACAGAAATGAGGGGTAGTGGGCAGGTGGAAGAGATGACGGTTTTGCTCTCCTGGAAACCAGTTGCTGATGTGGTTCCGGTTCCTGGTCCAGAGCCTTTTTCATTCTATCGGTTGGTCTTCCTTGGCAGCTCCCAGGACAAACGTTTTTTGATGCTTGTGAGTTTGTTTATGGAAAAGTCCTTGGTATGAAATCTCATCCTAGCTATAGCCTCCTCCTTTTGAAAGTAAGAAGGTATGTCCCAGCTAACTGATTGATTTAAAGAGGTATAAAGGTCAATTAGGCCCTTGACACTAAGTAAATTAGGGCAGCCTTATGAAGATGCAGGCTTTCCCCCACACTCCCCCAGTGGGTTTAATTTCAGATTTAGAACATTTAATTAGGACATAGTTAATGTAGTCTATCATTGTGGGGATAATGGGGGAGCAGATCTGTTTTTCAGGGAAAGGCAGATGCCAAATGTATTTTTAGGAAGCCGACTTTGAAGCCACAATTTATCAATTGAGTTGGGTTTTATGTGAACTAAGCGATTGGCCTCTTTAGTGCTGTAAGTGACTCTTACAGTGACTAAAAAGTGACTAATTATTTATTAATATGAATAACCCTTCCAGCTTTCCTGGTTTCCAAGGGCATATGTTTGTACATTGACTTGTCTTAAAGCATTGAAGCATATTCATAGGATGGTACACGATTGGTTGTTGGGGTGAAATGACTTCTTGAGATCCTGGTGCTCATGATGCAGAGGATTGGAATTGAAATTCTCAGAGAAGCCTCATTCCCAACCTACTTACTCATGGTTTTCTGGCAATAAAGTCTTAATAGGAATGGAAACATTCATTTCTCCATGGAATAGTGAACCATCTGGACTTTGTAGAGCCTCATAGGAAACAATTTAAAAATCTCTGTTTCTTTGGGAAGAGGATTGATGGGAAATGATCCACCTAACGTCTCTGTCATCCAAGACCAACCAACCCTGGCTGCATCCTCTGCTATCTCGGGCTCTTCACCTGGGTATTATTGCTGCCTTCTCCATCTGTAGTTCTTTTTCAGTACTGTTTCCTTCCTGTATTCATACATCCATCCTTCATCAATGTCTTCAACAGAGACCTTGGAGACCTTTGTGCAGCAAGTCTTTTTTTTTTTTTTTTTTTTGAGACGGAGTCTCAATCTGTCGCTCAGGCTGGAGTGCAGTGGTGCGATCTCAGCTCACTACAACCTCTGCCCCCTGGGTTCAAGCGATTCTCCTGCCTCACCCTCTTGAGTAGCTGGGACTACAGGCGGGCGCCACTATGCCTGGCTAATTTTTGTATTTGTAGTAGGGATGGGGTTTCACTATGTTGGCTAGGCTTGTCTTGAACTCCTGAGCTCAAGTGATCCACCCACTTCAGCTTCCCAAAGCTGGGATTATAGGCGTGAGCCACAGCGCCCGGCTGTTCAAACTCCTTAGCCTGTTCTACAAGGCTCTTGGAAACCCAACTCCAGCCCACATCTCTAGCTTCCTCTCCTGTAACCACTTCAGTTTTACCGCATATTTCTTGTATGCCTGCTATGAGGTAGGCACCATGTGAGGTATTGGCCTTGTATTATATGTTAAGGTAAAGACACAAACATTCTGAACATGTTGAGAGGTCCTCAATGCTCTTTCTCCTGTTGCGTCTTCAGCCACACACTGAAATCTCAGAAGCTCTTACTCTCATTTCAACCACATTGACCTTTCAGTTCTTTGAAAATACTACATCCTCCTGCCTACAGAGGCCTTTGATGGAATGCCCCATCTCTCTCATCCCACTTAACTCTTACCGATCCATGAGATCTCAGCTCCGTCAAATCTCCACTTCTTAGAGAGGCCTTTCAGGCTAGCCTAGAACAGGTCAAATTTTTTTCTGGCCTTCTAGCATCACAGGTTTCTTAGTTGTACCAGTCAGTTATGAATTTGCAATTATTTGTGCTTAATGTATTTTACAGTGCCATAGAAACTCAATGATGGCCTTTTATGTATCTGTTTCTGTCTTTTTTTTTAATTGCCTGAAAAGGAGATCAACAAATATTGCTGGTATTGTTGGCTATTTTACCTTCGTTCTTGAACGTGGGCAATTGGGTGGTACACCATTCACGATGAGGCACTAAGATGGCTATGAGTGTTCTAAGCTTTAAGTATATACCTTGATGTATTTTGGGAACTTATCTTTCCTTCCTGGTCTCCCACATCTTTGTGGCATATAATCATGAAATGATAAGACTGACATCTTTTGAAATTGTCTAGTCCAGTTATTCCCAACCTTTTCTAGATATGATAATTTCTTTTTTCTCAATTAAGAAAATTATGAGATAGTGATGCACACCTGTAGTCCCAGCTGCTTGGGAGGCTGAGGCAAGAGGATGCTTAAGTTTAGGAGTTTAAGACCAACCTGGGCAATGTAGTGAGACCCCATCTCTGAAAAAAAATACATGAGGTTCATGTATTTTTAGTTGTATTTTTGCTGTCAGTTTTTTTTTTTTTTTTTTTTTTGGAAAAAGTAAATGGTTATAAAATGCTACTGTGAATTTAATTATATAAATTACTTTAAATTTTATCTTAATAGCATCTACATGTACTTAAAATGTAGTAGTATATTTGCATGAGAGATAATACTATAGTACCAATAACTCCATGCCTGTGTGGTCTCTCAGTCAGGAATCAGCTATTAGTATTGGTCCTTTATTTAAAAAAAATTTTTTTTTATTGGGACAGGGTCTTGCTCTGTCACCCAGGCTGGAGTGCGTGATCACAGCTCCTGGGCTCAAGCGCTCCTCCCATCTCCACCTCCCCAGTAGCTGGGACTACATGCCCTCCCAGCTAATTTTTGTATTTTTAGTAGAGGTGGGGTTTCACCATGTTGGCCAGGGTGGTCTCGAACTCCTGGGCTCAAGTGATCCTCCCGCCTCGGCCTCTCAAAGCGCTGGGTTTACAGGTGTGAACCAGCACGCTCCACCTTTGGTTTTTTATTTTACATGCATCATATTTGGAACTGGTTCCCTGTGAGCTTATTCCACCCCTGCCCCCATATGTGTTTGATCTGACCAGCATGCTGTTTTTAAAATTTTGGAGCAAATATTTAAAAGCTGGGAGATTTTCTTGAAAAATTGGAAGAACTAGACGTGATTTCCTGTATGGCCATAATCACCCGGACTGAATAGCGGCTTCCTCCTCCAGAGGTGCCACGTTTTCTTCAGTTTGTCACAGTCCTCACTAATCTCTATCTTATGGCAAGTTACTGGTAAAATGGGAACTCAAAACCGAGTGACCTAACCCTAGGTTCATGGGGCCTCCTGTCAGTCTCCACAGAGGCTGTGAGCAGGAGCCCTGGGGTCGGGAGTCCGGAAACCTGGGTCTTTGTCTTCCACTGTTGCTGACTAGTTTGGTGACCTTGAACGACCTATGCAACCGTTCTGTTTGTTGCATCAAACTAGTCTCTCTGACTGGTTTGACGACTTTGAACAAGCTATGCGACCTTTGTCACCTGTTACCACATTCTAGTAAATACCTCATGGATCCCATGAGGTTGTTTAATCTACTGAGGGAAAATTGTTTGCTACAAGTTGCAGAACTTGTTTGTTATTAATTTCCCTGTTTTCTGTTTCCTTGTCTCTCTCCTCCTCCTTCCATAGAAGAATTTACTTCTTGTTTCACCTTGATGGTTCATTTTAGAAATCCGAGAAGGCAACCATTGGTTTTCTCTCACTTTCTCGCCCTGCTGTTTCTTCCACAGGTCGTGTCTGGAAGCAGCTCTGCTCCTTTCAAGCCATGCTCTTTGCTCCTCCTAGGAGCTCCTCCACAGCCATAAGCAAGCTCCTGCAGTGACACCCGAGACACCCCAAAGCTGGAACTTTTCTCCGAATATCAGAGTTCTAGCTGGATTATTGCCTGTTGAGATACTCAGTAACTAGCCAGTGATGGTAATTATTTTGGTGTTGCTAATATCCATGAACTGCTGACAGGATACTGGGTTAGTAGGGGAAGATTTGGTTTCCAGTGGCAATGTCTTTGAGGCAAAATTTGTGGTTCTGTGTTAAGTTTTCATTGTTTGAGATGAACAATACCAGTGCTTTTGTCCTTGTGGATCTGGAAGGGAGGATGGGCATCAGTGCCACAGGAGAAGAAATAAATATGAAGGAAAGCTGGGTGTGGTGGCATGCACCTGTTGTTCCAGCTTCTTTGAGGCCGAGGTGGGTGGATCACTTGTAGCCCAGAGGTTGAAGTTGTGGTGTACTATGACCACACCTGTGAATAGCCGCTGCACGACGGGGCAACATAGAAAGACCCCATCTGTAAAACAAAAAAAGGCGAAGGACGCTGGGTGGTGTGGTGTAGTGGGAAGAGAGAACGTGGACTTTGGAGTCAGGCCTACCTACCTGTTACAGCTTGTGTGGGACAGCTTGTGTGACCTTGGGCAAACTATACTTTGTGAGCATTAGTTTCCTTGTCAGTGTAATAGGGATAAGAGAATGTGTTTCATCTTTTAATTTTATAGCCACGTTTTTAAAAAAAGATTTTGTAGAGGATGAATGCCAACTTCATAGGGTTGTTTTAAGGATTAACTTAATGCCTGTGTTGTATGTTAAATGAGCAGCAGAGTACACAAAACTGCACTTCTCTTCCATGTTTTTGCAGATATTCCTTTTTTTCTCTCTCCTGAAGTAGGATTAGTTTGTTGCCTATGAAAAGAAAAGTGGTGTGAAGTTGTCTGTTTAAAGGTCTAGTGTGATTCTCTGTGCAAAGAATTTGACTCAGCAGTTTCTTGGGCCAGGCATGGTGGCACACATCGGTAGTCCTGGCTACTTGAGAGGCTGAGGTGGGAGGATTGCTTGAGCCTGGGAGGCGGAGGTTGCAATGAGCCAGGGCCATGCCACTGCACTCCAGCCAGGACAACACAGCGAGAGCTGGCCTCAAAAAAACAAAACAAAACAAAAAAGCCCCCCAAACAACTTGAATAGGTAGAATGAAGTTCCTAGTGATTTTCTAAGTATCTTATAAATAAAAAAAAGCTAGATTTTCCAGGAAACTGAATGAAATTGTCTTTTTCTTTAATAGTTTTCTGGATGTTCTAAAAGGTATATAATTGGCCAAACAGGGTGCTTATTCCAGCCACTCTGTAAACCAAGCCCAAGAGGGCCTTCAGAAGCAGAACAGAGTCTCTGCCTCTCTTCAGTCAGTCGTTGGCTTCATTGATTGAGGACCTTTTGCCTGGCTGGGTTAACGTGATTGAAATAGATGGAAATAAAGCTGAGGTTTCAAACGGATGCCTGTATTAGTAATTTTTACTTAGAAGAGAGATAATTGAGGGAGAAGGGATTTGGAGATGGTGGGGGACTGTGTCTGGGTGTGGGAGTATGGAACTCCCTCTCAAAAATCTGCATATGAGATTTAAGATTCCACTAATCTTCTTGAGGGGGAGGATGGTGAGGTGGGTTGGGCACCTGCTGGTGAAATGAAGAAGGTGAGCACTGGACCAGAAGGAATGGTATTGAGAAAACACTCCTGTTCCTTCAGCCCCTCGAGAAGCGGGAACCATGGACTGATTTCCCTAGCAGGCCCCTTCGGCCCCCTCCCCCCAACCCAGGCCACCTGTTTCCTGCTTCTGTGTAGGACTGGCTGGTTATGTGGAGAGGGTTGGTGAAGAAAGAGTTGGTGATGACGTTGATGCCCAGAGAACCCTCTTAGACTGAGGCAAGCTCGGGAATGTGCTCTGAGATGTCAAAGAGGAGATTTCTTTATCAATGT
The DNA here is from genome assembly GCF_002776525.5 of Piliocolobus tephrosceles. Lineage (NCBI taxonomy): Eukaryota > Metazoa > Chordata > Mammalia > Primates > Cercopithecidae > Piliocolobus > Piliocolobus tephrosceles. Next base: position 188,624,487 of record NC_045435.1, on the reverse strand, counting down.
TTGGCTTTCTTATCATTCTTATCTGTTTGTGTTGTGATGAGGTGAGAAAAAGCCTAAAGGGAGATTCCGCTTGAAGGAGAGCTGCCTGGTGAAACTGGTGCACCCCAGTTACAGTGCATGCACCTGTTACTCAGGGGAGAGATGGAAGAATGGGGTGGGAAGCAGCAAAAGGATTCTTAAAGAGTGGAGGGTGGAGATTCATCTCTAGTTTGAGCAATACAGTGGAAACTCCAATCGCTTTCTCAGAAAACAATGTTATGTTACGGACATGGGCAAGATGTTTGTAAGACTGGCAGCTTTGAAATGTTCCCAGGTTTGTTTCTCCAATTACCTGTCGCCTCCCTATTAAAATGAGAGGTGAAGACCTCTCAGGTGAAAATAGTCCCTGTGCTTGTCTTCAAGGGAAGCCAGGTACAGGATTGGGCGAAAAGCTGCAGAAACCATGTTCTACTCAAAAATCCATTGGAGGCCAGGCGTGGTGGCTCACACCTATAATCCTAGCACTTTGGGAGGCCAAGGTGGGTGGATCACTTGAGGTTAGGAGTTCGAAACCAGCCTGTCCAACATGGTGAAACCTCGTTTCTATTAAAAATACAAAAAAGTCAGCTGGGCATGGTGGTGGGCGCCTATAATCCCAGCTACTCATGAGACTGAGGCAGGAGAATCACTTGAACCTAGGAGGCAGAGGTCGTTTTGAGCCCGGATTGTGCCACTGCACTCCAGCCTGGGTGACAGAGCTCGAAAACAAAACAACACAAAACAGAAACAACAAAAATTTGCTGGGGAGAGAAAAGCTTGAACAGGAAACAGAATGGGAAAACGAAGTGGCTCTTTAAATTATTTCTTTTTTCGAGACAGAGTCTTGCTCTGTTCCCTAGGCTGAAGCGCAGTGGCACGATCATAGCTCACTGCAGCCTCTAACTCCCGAGCTCAAACAATCCTTTTGCCTCAGCCTCCAGAGTAGCTGGGACTATAGGCACAGACCACTATGCCCAGCTAATTTTTAAATATGTAGTAGAGACAGGGTCTCGCTATGTTGCCCAGACTCTTTTCAAGCTCCTGACCTCAACCGATCCTCCCACTGTGGGCCTCCCAAAGTGCTGAGATTACAGACATGAGCCGCCTCCAGCCAGGGTGGCTCTTTAAAGATGTAGGGAGTGGGAATCACGCACTGGTTTTGAAAGGGAGAAAAGTGCTTGGACATGGGGGGAATGCCTGGACTGCACCCTGAGAAATGGGCCGGGAAGCCCACCTGAGGCTGAGTGCTAAGTGCTGAGAATTGTTGAGGATGTGTCCCAGATGTTTCAGGAAATGCAATGTTTTCCCATGCCATCAAGGGGTGTTGGCAGCCTTCTTCTGTCACTTACTGTGTCATCTTCAGCTCATCCCTTCCGCTCTCTGGCCCTCACTTTCCCCAACTATAAAATGAGGAAATGAGGCTTCCCTTCCTAGTCTGTGATTTTAGGACTCCATAAGTAGAGTCGCCTCTTATTGACATCAAAACCTGTGTCAGGTAGCTATACTTTTGAAATGATGGGTTAGATGTAGAGATTTGCAGTGGTGGTCGGTTTGAGGGCAGTGATTTATATTTCCAGGAAATCTTTGGAGAGCAGTTTCTGTTCTCATTCGAAGAAGTAAAGACGTCATGTCACTTGACACACGGGGAAGCCCACAGCCCTGCCTGTGACTCTCAGAAGGGTGACTCATTAAACTCCAGGGACGCTTTGACCTGCATCGGGAGGTTGGTAACTTGGCCCCTGCTGCTTCTGGTGGTGCGAACGTCTGGGCAGCTGGCTGGGCTGAATGTAACTGTGCCTTGGAAGGCACCAAGAAGGCCCTGAGCAGTTTACATTGACTGTGGAAGCCAAATATTGTCGTGCAAATTAAGTAGGACACCAAAAGGGAAATTCATCTTAATCTTCTTTAAATACTTACCGCTCATTTGCCAAGGTTCTAAGTAATACAATTTCAAAGGTTCAGAGGTGTCTAATACAATTTTCCCCCCTTTGTACATAATTCTATGCCCTTTGTGTAATTCTGTTAGAAACATTAGGGTAATTATAGAGCTACGTTCTACTTTTCAGTTGCTATAACATTAGCCCTGAGTCTGCTTGTACCAGCTGTATTAATAAGCAGTGACTATGGCTAGGCGTGGTGGCTCATGTCTGTAATCCCAGCACTTTGGGAGGCCGAGGAGGGCAGATCACCTGAGGTCAGGAGTTCCAGAAGAGCCTGGCCAACATCGTAAAACCCCATCTCTACTAAAAAATACAAAAAGTAGTCAGGTGTGGTGGCAGGTGCCTGTAATCCCAGCTACTCGGGAGGCTGAGGCAGGAGAATCCCTTGAACCTGGGAGGCGGAGGTTGCAGTGAGCTGAGATCGCGCCAGCCTGGGCATCACCAGTGAAATTCCATCTCAAGAAAAAAAAAAAAAAAAAAAAAGCAATGACTAAAGTTTGAAGTTTAGCAGACTGAGCCTTTCTCTGTAGCATTTATTTGCTACTAGAGGCAGGCAAGGTCATAACCTGGGATGAGCTTTGGGTTATTAATTCAAGGACCCCGTATCTAAATCCTCATCTGTAAAATGGGGTCGAAATTGTCTGAACTCCCAGTCACTGGATGTGGGGATCAGTGAGCCTGCTGGGTGTGAAGGCACCTTGGGAGCTGAAGATGGACCCTGCAACTTGGGCGGTGGGTGTTAGAATGTAGCACAATTCCTAAAGTGTGGGTCAACGGAGCTGCCAGTGCCACATGAATTTCTGAGCGGTCTTCTTGGGTGTGTGTCATGGAATAGAAATGTTAATATTTAATATCTGGGCTAATAATTGTTATAATTGTTTGACATAAGAGAATGTACAAGATGATTTTACTCTGAAGTAAATGAGTTTGTTTTTCTCTATTCTACAGACCAAGCAGTAAAAGTGCAGGTAGGTTACAGAATAGGCCTCAAATCAAATCAACCATTTGATACATAATTTGTTAAAACTTTGCCTTGTGTTCACAGGTTTTAGAGCTTTTCTTTTCTCATGGATCACATTTTTGGGAAGGGCTTCCCATCACCTCTATACCAGTAATTACAGCTGACATTTATTGAAGCTTGGTCTTTGCTGACGCATTTTACAGATGAGAAAAAAACATTTACAGGTAGAAATGTTAAGTAGTTTACCAAAGGTCATGCAGCTAGTGTGGAAGACCCATTTAAGCTTTTCCTATCTTAATAACAGTAATAAAAGTATTAACATGTATTGGCTGTTTGCTAGGTGGCGGCATCATGTTAAACAGTGTCTTCTAGAACCTCATTTGGTGTCACACCAAGCCTGCAAGGGAAGCCCTTGAAAATGTTATGCAGATGGAGTACTCCTATCATCTCTCTTCTCTTGCAGTGGATTTGCAAATACCTCTCTGTTGCCTTTCTTTTACCAGCTTGGAAACAGCAAATGTCAGTTCCTCTGGTGATGCTTTTCCTGCTCTCATTCTCTTACATTAATTATTCTAATGCAGATATTATGAATCGGCTGCCTGCAGTCTGGATTTGGCTTGCAGCCTCGTCATGTTTTGACCCTCAATGTATTACAGATGCATGGTCGAATTAGATGGCAACGTGTAAAAATTCAGGTGACCATATATAAATATGGATTTATGGTTTCTCATGAAAAATTGCATAATACACCTACCTGTTTGAGATACAATGACTCACCCAATTAATTTGACCAGAAAACTTCTGTAAGAACTTTGTACAAGTCAGAAGAAGGTGTTTTGTAGTTTAAATAAGTCTTCCCTTGAATGGTATTCCTTTTCTTTGAGATAAGCTGCTAAGAAATAATGAAAATGACCTCTAAACATACAGCGTTAGACTTGGATAGGAGATGTTGCCATCATTTTTCCCCCACTCAGGATAAACTGAGTTTTTATGAGTAATGTTTAAAATCACCATTCTTTCTTCCTCTCTCCATTTCTCTGCATGGACCTAGTATTTAGGGACTCCTGAGAAGCACGTACATCTTATGTCAATAACCGCCTGCCATGGAGGACGTAAGGAGGATCATGATGACGTAATGCCATATCCTCACAGCATATATCATTTTTGCTGAAATTCGCTTGTTTCAAAGGCTTTTACCAGATAGCACAATCACCTGGCTTCATGGCTTTCAGAATTTATGAGTTTGTACCTGTGCAGTCAGGAGTGGCAGGGTATGCCAACTGTTAACTTTAGAGGTAGGATTTTTTTTTTTCTTCTTTCTGTAATCATTGCTTACAGATCAGATTGCATCAGACTTTTTCTATACCTAGAAAATTTTCATGTATGAAGTTCAGGTTTCCCTTTTGTCAGGAGGCCCCATCAGACACCATCAGACGTGACAAGCTAAGCCTGCCCCCTTCTGAAACCCGGGCTGTCTTTTTTTTTTTTTTGTTTTTTTGAGACAGAGTCTCACTCTGGCGCCCAGGCTGGAGTGCAGTGGCTGGATCTCAGCTCACTGCAAGCTCCACCTCCCGGGTTCACGCCATTCTCCTGCCTCAGCCTCCCAAGTAGCTGGGACTACAGGCGCCGCCACCTCGCCCGGCTAGTTTTTTGTATTTTTTAGTAGAGATGGGGTTTCACCCTGTTAGCCAGGGTGGTCTCGATCTCCTGACCTTGTGATCTGCCTGTCTTGGCCTCCCAAAGTGCTGGGATTACAGGCTTGAGCCATCACGCCCGGCCTCTTTAAAGGACAAGTACAAGATCTTTGTTTATTTGGTGTCTTGAGTTTCCAAGACTTGCTCAAATTATGATTTCCCTAAGTATATCGCATTGAAAATACCAGGAAAAAACTTTCTTAGTCTTTTTATTTATGTTGGGACTTTCCCCTGGCATCTGTGATCAGTGCAGATAGATCATCTACATAATGATGAGAATTTCTATTTGTGTATTACCGTTAACTCGTTTTATATACTGAAAATGATCCTACATACCTGTTCTGTGAGGGAAGCAGGGACATGCTGCACTGTTTATTCCGTGAAGAGATTTTTCCAGAAACACCAGAAGGATGTCAAGAAAAGGTTGCCCTTGGTTCTTGTTTCTATTATTCTGGGAATAAATAAAAGTAAAAAGATTTTTTTTTTTTTCCTGACTATCTGTAGTTTCAGAAATGGCATTAGACATTTCTTATTTCTTGAAATACGTATTTCACAGTGAAGTCATTTCTGATGTCTGTCCTTGGATTTTTTTTTTTTTACTAACTGACTAAGCAACACTTTTGTTACTTTATTTTGTTAAACTAAGTGTTGACTCTGGATGGGGGTGTTCAGGACCTTAATTCTTTTATATTGGAGGTTGTTGGACTGAGTTTAATCCCAGCAGTGATAAAGTTATAATGTTTTATTGTTATGTTGCAGGCTTTACAAATAATTCATAAAACACTTTTTACATCTTTATACTCTGCATACATGCATTTGTCTTCTTTGTTAGGTATTTTGGCTTGGGCTTGAGAGTCACCCTGAACAAGCCTCTAGAAACTGTATTTGTACATTAAAAAAAAAAAAAAAAAAATCTTCCTGTGATAAACTCTAGGGCCAGCAGAGGTAGGTCCTGGCCTGGGCAAGTATCTTGTAATTTCACTACAGGCTGCAGCCTCAAGGAGATGCTGCTGGAACTAGGTACAATAAGACTTTTTAAAAAGAATAACACTCTCAGGTAAAAATGAAGTATTAATTGCAAAGTTAGAGCTTCAGAGCAAAACGGCTTCTTTTAATAGCCAGCCCACTGAATTCTTTTCTGCCAGGAGCTCCTGCTGTCTGAGTCTGTGCATTCCAGCCATTCCAAGCTACTCTCTAGTCTGTTCTTACAGGCTTCAGTGTCTTAGTTCATTTTTCCCCTTGTTGATGTGTTATAAGTACTCTTTGAAGGTCCAGCCCCAAAACCATCGTCATAAGAGAACTCCTTAACCCTTTTGTCAGAATCCTCTGCCTGCCTGAACTACCTATATATGTGTGTGTGTGCCTGTTGAATAAATCATACATAGATTCTAATCTTTCTGCCGGTGGCCTTTCCACTGGATTGCGTGCTTGCTGAAGGCAGGGACTTGGGTGGGTTCTTTCCATGCTCCTCCCAGTGACTGGCTCCCTGTCATTCCTATGTGAACCATAAGGGGCATGATTTGAGCTGGTAGAGGTGGTAGAGTCCCTTGGACTCTAGAGAGCGTGGGTCTGGAGTTCATAGGTCAAAGAGCGTAGCACCTGCTCCTCTACATCATTCTGCTGGAAGAAGCTAAGAATTAACATTTTAGGAAAAGTACTTGTGAAGAGGGGAGGGATTTAGTGAGTAAAGACCCAATAAATAAAATAGTGACAGAGTGTTTTAGGTGAAATAAGTCATATAAACTACTTTGTGCTCACCTTGAAAGCACAATAAATGGGAGCTGTGTGATCCTATGGTAAGAGCTTAAGAATCATCAGTGATAATCCCTGTCCTCCGGGCATTCATAGTCTAGCAGATAATAGAGCATTTCTGTGAGGACAGAAGACTTTGGTTAAGTCAACCTGACAACCATAAAACATTAGAGGAAATAACTGTATTTTGTGGATAAGATTTTCTACGGGTAGAAATTCTTTTGATTCTTCAGAGATGTTGATGGTTGCTTAGGAGCGTGCATGCTTCAATGAATGTTATTTCTTCATTTAGTGGAATTTATTAGAGTTTCTAAGATATTCTGCGTTTAACCTTCCTGTAGTTTGTTAATGATTCCCAGCTCTTGCCTGGGCCTCTGCACTTTGGTCTCTGGATGTGTTTCTTTGGCTTAGTCATTACTTAATAGATTGAGGAGCAGAATCTTTCAGGGCATTAGATTTTCATGGCTATTTAAGGAGTTTAGGTGTGTAAGGCTGGTCCTGAAGGAATAAAGCTGATTGCTAGGATGCTTTTGTATGATGCTGTCCATTTTAGAGGTTCTCACTAAGTGAATAGTGATGCCTGGTGCTGGGGTGCAAAGGAGTCAGGAGACTTTTTCCCAGAACGGAGGAGCAGTGTTGGTGCTCTTCTAGTCCCCAGATATGCAATTTAAATAAAGCCTTGCTAGATTCTCCCCTTGCAAATACTTGCAGCCTTTGAGTCCCCTGTTGCCTTGTTCCTCAATATGGGACCAGTGAGGCAGCACTTGGGAGCTTGTTTGAAGTGTAGCATTTCAGGCCCCACCCAAGCCTCACTGAGGAGAAACTGCATTTCCACAGGATCCCAAGGTGACTCAAATGCACTTTCAAGTTTGAGAAGCATGTCCCTTCTAGAACTGTAAAAGGTAAAGCAGGTCTTAGGGCTGCTAGCATTCAAAAAATAGGATGCCTTTTATTTTTAACGTAAGAGCAAAGCAACCTGTTAGTAAAGTGAAAAATATTTTTTTGGTTGGGCTAAGCCATTTTTAAAACTTTATTTTGGAACTTCAAACATATGAAAGCAGAGGCTAGTATAATAAACCCCCATATACCTATCACTGAGCTTTAATAGTTAGTTTTGTTTTTTCTGTAACCTCTACCCCACCATGGATTATTTTAGATCAAACCTAGACATATAATTTATCCCTAAATATATCTCTTTCCTTTTTTGAATATTGTGGTAAAATACACATAGCATAAAATTACGATCTTAACAGTTTCTAAGTGTACAGTTTAGTAGTGTTAAGTACATTCACATCTTTGTGCAATCAGTCTCAAGAACCCTTTTCCTCTTGGAAAATTGGGTTCTATAAATATTGAATAAAATAAACCCTTTTCCTCTTGGAAAATTGAAGCTCTATAAATATTAAGCAACGTCTTTTCCCTTTTGAACACAACATTGTCACTCTTCAAGAAAAGTTAGCAATAGTTGGGTGTGGTGGCGTGTCCCTGTGGTCCTGGAGGCTGAGGTATAAGGGCTGCTTGAACCCAGCAGTTTGAGGCTGCGGTGAGCTATGATCACGTCACTGCACTTCACCCTGGGTAACAGAACGAGACCTTGTCTCTTAAAAAGTAAAGTTCGTTGATATCATCAGATGTCTGGTTAGTGTTCACATTTCCCAGAGTGGATAAAGAAACCAAAGAATTTAGTTCAGCATCTTCTCAAAATGAATTGGTTGCCCTGTTTGTGTAGTGAAGAATCCAGGGACGGTGGCGAAAGTGGAGATTTTTTTTTCCCCTTTCCTTAACTTACAGCTTGATGGGATTTTAAATGAAGACTTAGTAATTTCCAGTCTTCTAATTTCAGAAAACAGAGTTTTACAGTAGAAGAACATGGACTTACGGATGAGAACGAAATCTGAATTAGTCATTGCTTCTTAGAATCAGGCAAGATATTTACTCTTTCATTATTTTAGGTAAAAAGTTACTGTGAAAATTGAATTAAATTGGAATTAATGAACTAGAGTTATATTTCCAACAAAGGTAAAATTCAAAAACGTAGGTTTAGAAAAGCAAGTTGTAGAATGACTAGTACATGATACCATTTATTGAATGTTAATATTATAAATTGCTTATGAATGCACACGTGGTAGAAGTAAAATATCTATATCTTTTTTTTTTTTTTTTTTTTCTGAGACGGAGTCTTGCTCTGCCGCCCAGGCTGGAGTGCAGTGGCCGGATCTCCGCTCACTGCAAGCTCCGCCTCCCGGGTTTATGCCATTCTCCTGCCTCAGCCTCCCGAGTAGCTGGGACTACAGGCGCCCGCCTCATCGCCCAGCTAGTTTTTTGTATTTTTTAGTAGAGACGGGGTTTCACCGTATTAGCCAGGATGGTCTCGATCTCCTGACCTCGTGATCCGCCCGTCTCGGCCTCCCGAAGTGCTGGGATTACAGGCTTGAGCCACCGCGCCTGGCCTGTGTGACACACTCATATTTCAGGATGTTAGTCATCTCTCTAAATGACAGGAGAGTGGAATGGAATAACTGTATCTGTAGCTTTTGTTATTATTATCATTCTTATTCAAAACCCTGAAGGAAATGTAGCAAAGTGTCAAGATTTGCTAAAGGTGGCTGATGGATGAGTGAGTACTCGTGGTATTAGTTCTGTTATGTGTTTGGAAATACTACAAAAGAAATACATTAAGAAAACTGGTCAATGTATGTGAAAATATTTTGTGAACTCAAGTACTCAAGAATGTTAGCAAGTATGATTTTTATTTATACTCCCACCTCATCACAAAACAATGGAGACTTTGTAAAAAAAATTATAAAAATAGGCCAGGTGCAGGGGCTCACACCTGTAATCCCAGCACTTTGGGAGGCCAAGGCAGGTGGATCACGAGGTCAGGAGTTCAAGACCAGCCTGGCCAAGATAGTGAAACTCTGTCTCTACTGAAAATACAAAAATTAGTTGGGTGTGGAGGCGGGTGCCTGTAATCCCAGCTACTCGGGAGCTGAGGCAGAGAATTGCTTGAACCTGGGAGGCGGAGGTTGCAACGAGCTGAGATCGTGCCACTGCACTCCAGCCTGGGTGACAGAGTGAGACTTCATCTCCAAAGAAAAAAAAAATTATAAAAAGAATTGAACTAGTGGGGTTTAAAGATGTAAGGAAAATAATTAAAAAGAGCCATTTGTGACGTGTGTGGGGTTGCCCAAAGTTTGAACAAGCCTCTGTCAGCACTTGAGACTCAGGTGAAGTTCCAAAGAGTTAATAATGGTGAGCCATGGTCATTTTTGTTTTTATTGGAATTTATAGTTGTGCTGCTTCCAAGGAAGATTTGAGGTGGCAGAGTCCCAGCTTGCTGTGGCCTTGTGGCCCTGAAAGCATCTTCTACTCAGAGAGCCTGCACATTGCCCTGTCATTTGTGCCTGTCCCATCTCTAGGCAGCACTACTTCAGAGCCATCTGAGGCGAATGTTGGTTTTAAAGATGATTGAGGAGGAGATTCTTGGGGCTTCTTAGAGGACTGTTGTGTGTTTAATTGCCTTTCCCTGTAGGCTGGCCTTCCTCACTTCAGGGTTTTCCTGCTGTGCGTGTGGAGGCAACTGATCAGTGTTCTCATTATAATAATCCTTGCCTAAAGGGTGTGATAAAGGTCACAAATTTGATGTTTATTCATGAGTAGAGAACTGAAACCCATCGCTGGAGATGTTCTTTCTGGCAATGGAGAAGATTTGGGATTTTAAATCAGAGTGCGTGTCGTGGGAGTGGAGAGCAGAAATATTGTTAATTAAGCCACATTGACAAAAATGATAGAATTTATCTTGCCAAGAGTTTAAATAATGTGCAATTTATGCAGATTGTCTGTATCAAGATCTCTTCGTTGTGTATGTTTTATTGTTAGTAACTAAATTGGGCTTACGACGTAGTCGCATCCGGTATCTGAAGACAGCTTGAAGTCTGTCTTTAGTCTAACCCTTGCTATTATGATTTTATTTCCCTCGCAGAACCAATTTTTGTCCTCTTAGTCATATTTATTGCTCTTACCTCAACTCTCAAATATCTCTAATCTTCCAGAAACATATATAATTATCTTTTAAGGGTCTGAATCGTGCCAGATGTAGCAGAAGAATTGCTTCCTGGCTCTTGCGTGACACTAAATCTTTTTGTATCAGATTTTACCTCTGTAGAATAGAAATGACACTCTGTCCTTTTCTGAGTGAGTCACAGGTGTGTCCACGTATTCAGATATCTGTTGGGCTCCTCTTATGTGTAGGGTGCTGGGGTGGGTGTTATGGGGAAGGCAGGCGTGGAAAGGGGAGAAATGTACACATGTGTGCATGTGCCGAGAGAAAAAGAGGCTCCATTCAGCCTCAGATTTTCTGTTCGACTTTGATCAGGATGGAACAAGACATGCACCTGCATCTACCTGAGTCTCCAACACTGTTGAAGTTCACTTCAGTTGCAGTTGCCATATCGTTAAAAAGGTGAGAAGATTAGTACAAAATTAAGGAATGATTTACAGTGTTTGAATGGTGGAGAAGTTAAGGAATGATAGGTTTAGAATGTAAACAATAGCAATGAAGGAAATGCAGGAAAACGCAGTTTTCCATCCGCACATGAACACGGCACCCTACCTTTGAAAGGCAGGGGAATGTCTCATCTGATACATGCCCATGCCAAGGGCTCTGGACATGGCTTTTCGTGTGTGTGAATCTAAATGGTTTTGACTCATGTTCACCTGCTTTACTGTGACACGGAGCCTCAGATGCCGAGAGTCAACCACAGAAACAGATGAAGCCTGAGAGCGTTGTGAGATTTCATCCAGATTTGATTGTTCCCTTCAGGCAGCAACACCACTATTAATGTAACTTACTTTTTTTATTTTAAATTGAATAAAAGACTCCCCTGTTTCCGGCAGTGAGATGTCTCTAAAGGAAGCCGGAATCAAGGTGATTTAAGCCTCAAATCAGGGAACTATTTAATAGTTATATATCAGGGAACTATTTAATAGTTACATATCTTTGGAGCTAGAAAGTAGCATTCAGAGAGCGGTGACTCTCCTAGTATTACAAAGGCATTCCTGGGACTGGAATTCTGGTCTTTTGGTCTACGGATCCCACTAAACTCTAACAGAGCTACAGCTACAACTACTGGGTCGTGTTTCCAGATACCTTCTAATGGGTCGTTTCCTTTTCCCCATGCTTTCAGAGAATGGCCAAGGATTTATATTCCTGACAATAAATACAAAACCTAGTTATAAACTAAGCTACAAGCCATATTTAAAATTCCCTGCACTTCAGCAGCTGTCAACAGCTGTCTTCCACCCTACCATTTTTAACCTAAAATATCAACGTTTATGTACGTGTCTTACTCTCATGCTATGCTACAAACTAGATCTTCTTTTCTTGTCTTTTTTCTTGTCAATAGGTAATTTTTGAAAAGTTCTAAACATGACTCTCATACAACTACAAAATAGGTACATAGCAAAGATGTATTTAACTCGTTAATGAGGGAACCAGTAGGAAGCTAAAGCTGGTTCAAAGAGCATTTGAGGAGCTGTGTGGTTAATAGGCCCTGAAGAATACCGGCATAAGGTTGCTAAGTTAGATATGAAACTGGTCAGGCCGGGCGCGCGGGCTCGCCCCTGTCATCCCAGCACTTTGGGAGGCCGAGACAGGTGGATTACCTGAGGTCAGGAGTTCGAGACCAGCCTGGCCAACATGGTGAAACCCCATTTCTACTAAAAATACAAAAATTAGCCGGGTGTGGTGGCTCATGCCTGTAATCCCAGCACTTTGGGAGGCTGAGGCGGGTGGATCACCTGAGGTCAGGAGTTTGAGACCAGCCTGGCCAATATGGTGAATCCTCATCTCTACTAAAAAAACAAAAATTAGCTGGGTGTGGTGGCGGGCACCTGTAGTCCCAGCTACTCAGGAGGCTGAGGCAGGAGAGTCGCTTGAACCCGGGAGGCGGAGGTTGCAGTGAGCCGAGATCACACCATTGCACTCCATCCTGGGTGCTGGGTGACGAAAGCGAAATTCCATCTCAAAAGAAAAGGAAACTGGTTAATGTCCTGTAGGGCAATAAACCAGTAACATCTAGGGATCTTATTTCTACCAGGCAGAGAAATCATATACATCTATAATGGATAAAAATCTCCAAGTTAACATGTAATTTCATAAAGTCTGAACCATAACCAATGGTAAACAGTCACTGAAACACAGGTGCATCATCTCTTGGAGAATCAGATAACCCTTGGGTGCACCTATTAGACAGTACACCAGTATGGCATTGAAAGGACATGCTGCCTGCCTTTTGCCTTATTTCCAAGTGTTGCATAGTGTTTCGTCTTATCCTTAGTGTCACTGCATTTAGCCAAGGAGCATACACATTCATTCATTTGGCCATTTTGTGTAATAATTACTGAATGTGCAGGGCGCAGTGGCTCATGCTTGTAATCCTAGCACTTTGGGAGGCCAAGGCAGGTGGATCACCTGAGGTCAAGAGTTCGAGACCAACCTAACCAACATGGAGAAACCCCATCTCTACTAAAAATACAAAATTAGCAGGAGTATTGCTTGAACCCAGGAGGTGGAGGTTGCAATGAGCCAAGATTGTGCCATTGCACTCTAGCCTGGGCAACAAGAGTGAAATTCTGTCTAAAAAAAAGATTACTGAATGTCAGTTTTGTGCCAAGTCTTAGGGTAGGCATTAGACATACATAACTGAATAACAGATGACCCTTGCCCTCAAGGAGTTCAGAGGCTATTCCATCCTGTAAAGGAAGTAGCCAGCCAAGAGTTCCCGTTAGGAAATGTTTTATTGTGGGACAAGCCAGAGAAATCCTCCTTTCTGGCTCACCGTTCCTTTGGATCCCAGTGTTTATAAGACTGGGATAAAATGCAAATATCACAGAGAATGACAACCAGAGCCCAGTACTTTTGGGGACAAGAACAGATAAACATTGATGCCACTTCGTTTTCTTCATGTGGCGTTAATAGCTCCCTAGTGATAAAATTTCACAGGAATTTTGTCTTGGCCATCTGACATGACCGGCCGTCTTTGGCCAGTGCTGCCAGGTGTCTCCAGAAGCCTTCCTTTCTTGGCCTCCACAGGTACCGAAGAGCTTCTTTCTCTTGATCTGGCCAGTTTGTGACATAAGCTTCCGCAGCTTCTGAGACAAAGACCTGCCAGCGAGGCTGCTGTTTTCCCAGAAGGGTTTTAGTAACTGGTAGACAGCTCAAACTTCATAGCTGTCAGTACAGTTTTCTGAGAGTAACACTATACGTTTAGTGTACTTTGTGTGTGTGTCAGTTAAATTTACCTTCTCATTTCAAAAATATTGGGGAAGGAAGGTGGCTGCCATTTGTTTTAGAACCATAAAACATCGAGCTGGAAGGAGCCATAGGGATCTTCTAGGTTCCCCCTGCCTCAGAAACAGAGCTGCAGAGCAAACCAGTCATTAGCCTTTGTTCTCCTGGTGATTCACTGTTGGTTACAAGACTTTTGTCTAGTTTTGGGGTCCTTTCTCCATAGTGGTGGTTCTCAGCTGGATTCGTGGGTGGGATATAGAAGTCCTCCAGAGGGGATAAAGGATGCTTTTGTTTTAAGTTTATATCTTTGTTTCTGTTTACAAAGACAGATAACTTGCTACCAAAAAATGCAATTAATACTGAAGGATATTAAGATGAAAGCAAAATCTTTCTGAAATCATAGCACCTAGAGATAATTACTGTGAACAATTTTCAGAACATCCAGACCATCCTCTATATAAATACATACATCTATATCTGTATACAGACGTGTGTATAAATATATGTGTGTGTGTGTGTCTGTTCCTTATAATTTTCAGTAAGTGGGAAGAGCAAAATTTTCTTGCATTTGATTTTTCTATAATCTGAAAAATGATTGTCATCTTAAGCACTAATGAAAATATTTCCTCTTCGTTTGTATTTTATTCATATTAGTAAATTCCCAGTAACATAACGTAAACTTTTAATCTTCTTAAACTTCACTGTAAATCTAAAGACAGGTTATGTCTTTGGAACAGGTGGACGTGCTAACTGCAGAGATGTGCCAGCCTGGCTCCCTTGGAGGGAGGGCTTGCTGACAGTTGCAGGTAGTGCACTCTGCAGACAGCCTCCTGCTTGCTGTCAGCTCCATGAGGGTCTGCTACCTCTGAGAGCTGCTCGCCCTAGGCCGTGCTTTTCCTGCGGGACTCACATCTGGAGACATCTGGTGACAGGCAAGGTTGGAGTATTAAGGCTCACTGGACACCAGACACCCCATTGAGGCTTTGGTGGGTTGCTTTCTCTGCCTCATCCTGCTTCCTTTCAAAGGGTAGTTCTTCTAATAAACATCTTGAACCTCAAACTTTGTCTCAGCTTCTGCTTCTGAAGAATCCTACATGCAACAGTGGATTTTATTGTGGTTTTTGTTGTTGTTGTTGTTGTTGTTGTTGTTTTGAGATGGAGTCTCGCACTGTCACCCAGGCTGGAGTGCCGTGGCGTGATCTCTGCTCACTGCAAGCTCCGCCTCCTGGGTTTAAGCGATTGTGCTGCCTCAGCCTCCCGAGTAGCTGGAATTACAGGCACCTGCCACCATGCCTGGCTAATTTGTTTTGTATTTTTAGTAGAGACGGGGTTTCACTGTGTTAGTTAGGCTGGTCTCGAACTCCTGATCTTGTGATCCACCTGCATTGGCCTCCCAAAGTGCTGGGATTACAGATGTGAGCCACCGCGCCCGGCCTTATTGTTTGTTTCGGAAGTGGTTTACTAGCCATTGGTGAGGCAAGAAATCCTGCCATTTCTCTTGCCGGAGTAGTCCTGGGAGCTGGTAGAATCCTGCGAATCTGAGGATCTGCCAGTCCATTCCTCTTCTCAGAGTGAGCTCATCCTCTCCTTGTCTACTCCTTGTCAGAGGTTTGGCATTTGAGGAATTTGGCCTGGGGCAAGGTGCTGAAGTTGACTGCTTTGTGGTTTTAAGGGAAAGCTTGAAAGGTTTTCTTGCTATGGGTATTCTCTGCAATAAAAATCCATTTTAATTGTTTATGACATTAATCAGTGAAAGATTTATCTGCTTTGGAAGAAATTTCTCTAGAACAATTGAAAGCTTCTGCCTAAAAGTTGATGAAGGAAGATTTTTCTTTTTTGGCCTCCAACAGACATCCCCTTCTCTGCCCCTTCCTGCTTCCAACCTGCCACTTAATGAATGGTATCTTCTGGGAAGCCCTCTATTTGTACAGCCTCTCCAATCACTTTTTAATTTCTAGGGGAAATTGTAATCTCACGAATCACCTAGAAAGGAATGTGGAGATGGGAGTATGAAGACACAGTTCAGGCCTTGAGGCCCGGCGGGGGTTTGTTCTAGTCACTGCATTTGCTCAAATGCTTTGTGTCCGTGGTTAATACTGGGAGTATTGGTGGACCTACCTCTCCATCTTCTCAGAGTCCCCTTGCAGACCTTCGCCCTTCACTTGAAGGCTGTGGTGCTGGTGACATCGGTGTGAAGAGAGCCACAGGTGCTGTCTGGTCCCTTGGAATCTCTTCTCTTTATTACGAAGTACCACTGGAGGCAGAGAAAGAGATTTTTGATCTTTCCTTCTAGCCCACGAAGCTCAGTTTAATTTGGAGCTTTTAACCTTGAGCCTTAACCAGCCCCTGCTGTGTGGATTTTAGAATCAGTGTGAATTTTAGGGAGATAAGGAAGGCCTGCAGAAGTTTGACCATTGCTTCTTGAGCACCTCTTTCTGTCTTTTTCTTTTTGAGGAGGGTGGGGGCTCCTTTAGAATTACGCTGACATGGTGATTCTTTCTTCTTCTTCTTCTTTTTTTTTTTTTTTTTTTTTTTTTTTTGAGAGACAGTGTTCCTCCATAGCCCAGGCTGGAGTGCAGTGGTACAACCTTGACTCACTGCAAACCCCGCATCCCAGGTTCAAGTGATTTCTCCTGCCTCAGCCTCCCCAGTAGCTGGCATTACAGGTGTGCACCACCACGCCCAGCTAATTTTTGTATTTTTAGTACAGACCAGGTTTCACCACGTTGGCCAGACCGATCTCAAAATCCTGACCTCAAACGATCCGCTCACCTTGGCCTCCCAAAGTGCTGGGGTTATAGCCCTGAGCCCCTGCACCCTGCTCTTCAGCACAAAGTGCCCATCCCATGGCTAGCATGTTGGCGAGGACAGAAAAGTAGAATTGCGATCTTCACAGTCAGGTCTGCAAGACATAGCTTATAGAAATGCCGACACATTCAAAGACCTCACTTGCTTAATGGATGTTTTTTAAGGCTATAAAAAAGTTAATTTTTCATGAAAGGGCAAACTAGACCAGAAGATGCTGCTGAATAAGTCTTTATTCTATTGAAAGTAACAGGCAAAAACCTAATACCATAGGAATTGTTAAGCTTTTTATTTCTTCTCCAATTTTCTCTCTAAGGGGAGAGAGGTCTATAAAGGCGTTCATCTGTGTCCACTTCTTAAATGACTTAGTCCTGCCACTGAATTTGCCTGGGGGAAGAGAACTCGTAAGTAGATAATACACCATGGAGTCAAGCCTTTTGAAGTCATTTTGTCGCTCTCTCCTTTTTTGGGTGTTGAGGTGAGGATAAGAGGAGGAATTGCTTGAAGACGTTTCATAGGGGCAGTTTCTGCCTAGTATATGGCTTATCCCACCATCCCTGCCTCTCAGTGTTTCTTTTTTTTTTTCTTTTTCAATAACAGGTTCATGTGAAAGGAGAGTAATGATTTATTTGGGAACCCGCAAATCCCTAACCACTTGTATCTTTGGCCCTTTCAAGTTCTGACAACAGAAATGCCCATCAGAATTTAGACATGGCAACTTCTGGACACAAAGATGTGCAGAACATGTATATCAGTCTGCAGTCCTTGCATGTGCCGTTTGCTAGATCCTCAGCCCCAGTCTGAGTAATTTGGTGTCACTAAGCTATTATTCATAAAGACACATTGTATAGGAGTTTGAGCTAGATTCCTTGAGCTGAGTAACTACAGATACATGTTGTACAATATGTATGTCAGATATATAATTATGAAGATACAGGACACCATGGGAACTCCTCTAGATGAGGTCTTGTGGGAGAACAGTGAGATAACTGCAGTGTCACTGACACTAGTGGCCAAGGAGGCCATTGCGGATGAGTTGATAGACACGATGGGCAGAGCTCAGGGTAGAGAAGTGGGACTGGCATGAACAGAATTTCAGATACTGTTAAAGGATACGCATGACCTGTGTGGTGAAGGGTAACTAGTTTGAAATGGTTCTGAACACTCAAAATGACTGTCAGATTTTATTATTTTGAAAGTTTAACTTCATATTTTTTCTCAAATTATGACCTAGAGTGTTGTGAGCTTTTTTGTTTTTTGTTTGTTTTAATGAGCTCAGAATCATCTTGAATGATGTGAGAGGGTAATACCATTTAAATACAACATAGGAGATGGTAACCTCCAGGAATTTCTTCCATCTTTTAAATTAAATAAACTAAGAAAGTATGTGTTCAGGCCAGGCGCGGTGGCTCAAGCCTGTAATCCCAGCACTTTGGGAGGCCGAGACGGGCGGATCACGAGGTCAGGAGATCGAGACCATCCTGGTTAACACGGT
Organism: Piliocolobus tephrosceles; assembly: GCF_002776525.5. Classification (NCBI taxonomy): domain Eukaryota; kingdom Metazoa; phylum Chordata; class Mammalia; order Primates; family Cercopithecidae; genus Piliocolobus; species Piliocolobus tephrosceles. The sequence goes on along the minus strand of NC_045435.1, from coordinate 188,606,531 downwards.
GAAACCCCGTCTCTACTAAAAAATACAAAAAAACTAGCCGGGCGAGGTGGCGGCGCCTGTAGTCCCAGCTACTCCGGAGGCTGAGGCAGGAGAATGGCGTGA
>NC_045435.1:188541979-188606029 GCF_002776525.5 Piliocolobus tephrosceles | reverse complement strand
GGTTCAAGTGATTTCTCCTGCCTCAGCCTCCCCAGTAGCTGGCATTACAGGTGTGCACCACCACGCCCAGCTAATTTTTGTATTTTTAGTACAGACCAGGTTTCACCACGTTGGCCAGACCGATCTCAAAATCCTGACCTCAAACGATCCGCTCACCTTGGCCTCCCAAAGTGCTGGGGTTATAGCCCTGAGCCCCTGCACCCTGCTCTTCAGCACAAAGTGCCCATCCCATGGCTAGCATGTTGGCGAGGACAGAAAAGTAGAATTGCGATCTTCACAGTCAGGTCTGCAAGACATAGCTTATAGAAATGCCGACACATTCAAAGACCTCACTTGCTTAATGGATGTTTTTTAAGGCTATAAAAAAGTTAATTTTTCATGAAAGGGCAAACTAGACCAGAAGATGCTGCTGAATAAGTCTTTATTCTATTGAAAGTAACAGGCAAAAACCTAATACCATAGGAATTGTTAAGCTTTTTATTTCTTCTCCAATTTTCTCTCTAAGGGGAGAGAGGTCTATAAAGGCGTTCATCTGTGTCCACTTCTTAAATGACTTAGTCCTGCCACTGAATTTGCCTGGGGGAAGAGAACTCATAAGTAGATAATACACCATGGAGTCAAGCCTTTTGAAGTCATTTTGTCGCTCTTTCCTTTTTTGGGTGTTGAGGTGAGGATAAGAGGAGGAATTGCTTGAAGACTTTTCATAGGGGCAGTTTCTGCCTAGTATATGGCTTATCCCACCATCCCTGCCTCTCAGTGTTTCTTTTTTTTTTTCTTTTTCAATAACAGGTTCATGTGAAAGGAGAGTAATGATTTATTTGGGAACCCGCAAATCCCTAACCACTTGTATCTTTGGCCCTTTCAAGTTCTGACAACAGAAATGCCCATCAGAATTTAGACATGGCAACTTCTGGACACAAAGATGTGCAGAACATGTATATCAGTCTGCAGTCCTTGCATGTGCCGTTTGCTAGATCCTCAGCCCCAGTCTGAGTAATTTGGTGTCACTAAGCTATTATTCATAAAGACACATTGTATAGGAGTTTGAGCTAGATTCCTTGAGCTGAGTAACTACAGATACATGTTGTACAATATGTATGTCAGATATATAATTATGAAGATACAGGACACCATGGGAACTCCTCTAGATGAGGTCTTGTGGGAGAACAGTGAGATAACTGCAGTGTCACTGACACTAGTGGCCAAGGAGGCCATTGCGGATGAGTTGATAGACACGATGGGCAGAGCTCAGGGTAGAGAAGTGGGACTGGCATGAACAGAATTTCAGATACTGTTAAAGGATACGCATGACCTGTGTGGTGAAGGGTAACTAGTTTGAAATGGTTCTGAACACTCAAAATGACTGTCAGATTTTATTATTTTGAAAGTTTAACTTCATATTTTTTCTCAAATTATGACCTAGAGTGTTGTGAGCTTTTTTGTTTTTTGTTTGTTTTAATGAGCTCAGAATCATCTTGAATGATGTGAGAGGGTAATGCCATTTAAATACAACATAGGAGATGGTAACCTCCAGGAATTTCTTCCATCTTTTAAATTAAATAAACTAAGAAAGTATGTGTTCAGGCCGGGCGCGGTGGCTCAAGCCTGTAATCCCAGCACTTTGGGAGGCCGAGACGGGCGGATCACGAGGTCAGGAGATCGAGACCATCCTGGTTAACACGGTGAAACCCCGTCTCTACTAAAAAATACAAAAAACTAGCCGGGCGAGGTGGCGGCGCCTGTAGTCCCAGCTACTCCGGAGGCTGAGGCAGGAGAATGGCGTGAACCTGGGAGGCGGAGCTTGCAGTGAGCTGAGATCCGGCCACTGCACTCCAGCCTGGGTGACAGAGCGAGACTCTGTCTCAACAAAAAAAAAAAAAAAAAAAAAGAAAAGAAAAGTATGTGTTCAGCCATGGTTTCTGTGGAATCCTTCAGGCCCTGGCTGACACAAATCCTGTTGTAGTATAGGGTCCTGGGATTGCTTAGAAATCCATTGCTTTTTCTTCCATTCCTTTCTTCCTGTTTCTCTCCTTCTCTTTCATACATTCCACCTGTAAGCATATATTAATTACTCACTGTGGGCAGACGCTGTTCTAGAATCTGGAAATAAACTCTAGGGCAGAGGGTGGCTCATCATTTCACTCAACCAGCAGACTATTAGAATTCTGGGTATTAAATAGCAGGTGGCATGGGAGCACATAGGAAGAGCATCCAACCCACTTTGGAGCCGTAAGGAAGTTTTTAGAGAAAGCCGGAGCCTGAAGGAGCAGTAGTAGGAGGTAACCAGACCAAAAGGGGGGAAGGAGTGGGAAAGAAAGAAAGCATTGTAGCCAGAGAACATACTATGTTCAAAGGCTATGAGCCCAGGGAAAACATGGCTCCTGCGGGAGCCACAGGAAGCTTAGTATAACTAGGGGAGTGTCAAGAAGTGAGAGGGAGCAGGGGCTAGATCATAAAGCATCAGCCTTAGGACGTAGGGCACTATCCTAAGGGCAGTGTCTATTGCAGCGTTTTAAGTGGGGAAGTGAAATGCCCTTTCGGAAGACCAACCACTGCGGCCACAAGGTTGAGAAGGGGCGGAATGGACTAAGGAAGAAGACCAGTTAGGAAAGTGTTGAAATAGTCCAGGAGAAAAGATTGCTGCAATAATCCAGGAAGCCTGAACTGGAGTAAGAGCAGCAATTCTGGAGAAAACTGGACAGATTCAAGAGCTAGTTAGAAGGCAAAGTGAGCAGAGTTGTTTTGATGTGGGTTGTAAGGACACAGGCAGAAATAAATTCAAGATGACAGCCATGTGTGTGTCTTGGGCGCGAGGCTGCGTAGTGGGCTCATTCTCAGGAAAGGACTACGGACAGCCAAAGGAAGCAAGTTTCAGGATGAGATAGAGTTTGGCATTGGGGACTGCTGAGGTGGCAGTGCCTGGGGGAACATCCAAGGAATTTTATTGACTTTCTACCATTGCCATTGGATGTCTTCACACCGGAGGTAGTGAGCAGCAAGTGTCAGAACTGTAGGGATTTGTGGTTTGGCAAGGGACTGTTAATTTATACATGAGGAAAGTGGACTCGAGAGAGGTGGAATAACTGGCTTAGGGGCACATAGGTACATCGTGGTTCATCTGGGACAAGTACCTACGTCTTCAGCATCTGTCTGGGAGTACTTCCACTTCTATTGTTGGTTTAGTGACCGCTGAAAAACGTGTAGAAATGAGTGTATGTAGCCATGTTGTCCCTTGCTTGGGAAGAACTGCTGATAATAAAAATGTGGGCCATAAATCCAGGTGATCTCATTGGATTCCACCTGCCCTGTCTTAACATGATTGTGGCAACTTTGTTAGGCAAGTGGCTGCTTAACACCGTGGAAAGTCTTAATTACTTTTTAATAGCTACGTACAGAGGGAAAGTGTTAATATTTAATCATTTGGTTGTCTCTAAAAAAAATTTAGTATTCCATTTGTACATCCATTAAATGTATGTATGCATATTTACTACATTTCCATTTCATTCCAGATTTCAGAGACACAAAATATTTTCTTTTTAAAGTATTATTGCTGTATAAACATAGCAAATTTAATGAAAAATTAAAATTAAAAAATCCACCTACAGTCTTTCTAAAACAACAACAACAAGAAAAATTCAAGCTTTATGTTCTTTTAATTCTTTTCTCTACACATCCATATGGCAATCCTGATTTATATTCTCTTTTCTAACTTTTTTCTTTCACCATAGATTTTACCATGCTGTTTATTCATCCATTCATCCATTCGTTCAGCAAACAGCAGAGTATCTTCTAGATGCCAGGTAATCTGAAGGATATTAAGATTTATGGTAGTGTCAGTCCTCAGGAAGCTGACACTTGGAGAGTAGGGGAATGGCTGCATGCATTACACATTAAGTAATAAATAATGACTAACAAAAATTGCAGTGGAGGCAGTAAACATGGTGTAGCATGGTCTTTCCATGTTGCAGATGTAACATAACTGTTTTCTGTTTGTTAGTCACTGTTTCAGTCGGGGTCTCAGTAGAAGTCAGGTGGCACACCCAAATTTGGATAAATAGAAGAGTTTTGTTTTGTTTTTTTGTTTTTTTTTTAAAGGGACAGTTTACAAAGGTGTGGTTGGGGTGAAAGGAAACCACCGGGATGGTGCATCTTCAATGCAGTGGCTGTAAAGCACCCCTAGGCCTAACAGCCAGGGGAGGGAGAGATTTCTGAAACCCTGAAGATCATTTGGTAGAATGGATGCGTTGAGAGACTGGTTGAGGAAAGCAGCCATCCCAGTTGACCTTACAGAGGAGTTAGGAGAATGGATGCTCCAAGCTTACGTTCCTGTCTTCCTCGAATCTTTGTTTTTCTGCCGTGCTCCCTACTGGCTGGACCCTACTAGAAGCCAGCAAGCTATAGAGTCTCAATGCAGTCTGTAGAGGTCAGCTTTCCAGGGCAAGGAGCTGGGGGGAAGTGCATATGAAGGGGCACACAGGATATCTAGCACAGACAGTCCATAAAAAGTTATTTTTAAGAGTGCTTTGATAGGAAGCACTGGATAAGCAACTATACATACAGGATAATAAAGTAAGTGGTGGAGATAGGGCTGGAATAGGGAAACTGGGAGTTAGTGACATCGTTTAGGTAAATTTTGATGTTTGTGGATGCATTTTTTTTTAAACATAAGGCAGCGTGAGGTTTCATTAGTGTTACCAGCTTAAGTTTTATAAGCTATCCTAGTCATTGTTAGTGATAGAGCTTTGGGGAATGAACCTTGATTCTAGCTGTGGTTCTGACTCATTTATTCATTTGTTCAGCCATTCATTCAACAAGTGTTTTTTCTTCTTTTTTTACTGAGGTACAACTTTTGCATAGTAAACGGCAAAATTTTTATGTACAGCCCAGTAAGTTTTTACACAGTATACACTTGTGTAACTGCTACTACCCATAACATGCTCTGCCTTCCTTATTCTTTGGCTTTCTTCCCTGACTCTTATGGAGAGAAACTGCTAGACCCCCTGGATGCTTCTTTGTGCCTTTCCCATTCATTTCCTCTTGTACCCGTCTTTGGTCTTTGAGTAGACACTACCACTCATTTCCATTGGGAATCAACGGACATTTTTTAAAGTACTTTCAGTGTGCTAGGCAAGCATTGTGCTGTATGTGAAAGTGAAGAGAATAAATGCACTAAGGCCCAGTACTTTGGCCGCCAAGGCAGGCGGATCACCTGAGGTCAGGAGTTCGAGACCTGCCTGGCGAACGGTGAAACCCCGTCTCTACTAAAAATACAATTACCGGGCGTGGTGGTGCGCGCCTATAGTGCCAGCTAGTCGGGAGGCTGAGGCGGGAGAATTGCTTGAACCCAAGAGGCAGAGATTGCAGTGAGCTGAGACTTCCCCACTGTACTCCAGCCTGGCAACAGAGTGAGATTCTGACTTAAAAAAGAAAAAAAGAAATGCACTAAGGTAGTCTTCTGTTTCCAGGGAGTGAAGCCCTCAGACTAGGACAGCAGGTCAGACAGGGGTAGAGGAGGGATAACAAGAGTGGCCCAACACAGGCTGCTTGGTTTCTCCAGTGGTGAAATGGCCTGAATGGTAGGAGTGGGAAGAAGCGAAGGTTGCAGTGAACTCACTTGTTCCTTAGGCAGAGCTCTTCAGTTTGGGGTAGGGATGGGCTGTAGGTAGAGAATGAGTGTGGAGACCTGCAACTGGTTACACTGGTCCTGAGGAGCCTCTTCCCCTTCACCCTAGTATCATATAAATATTATCAATTACATTATCACTCTCTGTGTGTGCTATGATGGAGTTGGGAAGTTTCCAGGGGACCGTGCAGTCGAGTACTGTCATTCTAGAAATGCTCCTTGGAATATAGGAAGTGACACACTTGGGTATTGTTAACCGTCACTTAACTCTAATGTAATCGTACTAATAGTAATTGTGTGTACAGCGACAGTTCTATTGTAGCCCTTGTCAAGGTGGAGGGAGGCAGATAGAGCCAGGGGTAGATTAGGGTTTCATTCTGGAGACAGTGGGGAGCACACGAGCAGTCCCCACGCCGACTGGTGTCAAGGACAAGGGTGTACAGGCAGGGGGCGCAGCATTTTGAGTTGCTTGCCTGGGGGTGTGTGTCTTCTAAACTTGTGAATTTTATGTTATGTTTGGTGTTTTGCTGAGTGTCACCAAATTTGGGATCTGTTGGACTAAGCTACTGGAGAGCTAATGAATCACTTTTGCTGAGCTTCCTAAGGGAACAGAGGTCAGGATCTAATGGCACCGCTAATGTGTGTGTGAATGAAACCTTGGCTGGGACCACTGTTTTTAAAGACGTAGGGTGGGGACCTCACTGCTTTTGAGTTATTCATTTTCTATTGTTTTGCTCTCCTGACTGGGGGAGGGGCTTGTCCAAAGATGAGCCCAAAGAAAATCTAGAACTTGATTCTGTTTCATAATTTTAGCCATCCCTATAGGAAACATTACCCTCACATGATTCTTTTCTCTGTGTTGAAATATTTAGCCATAAAGTCAGAGCTTTGCAACTTTTTTTAATTTTTTTTTTTTATTTTGAGATGGAGTCTTGCTCTGTGGCCAGATCTCAGCTCACTGCAAGCTCCGCCTCCCGGGTTCATGCCATTCTCCTGCCTCAGCCTCCCGAGTAGCTGGGACTACAGGTGCCCGCCACCACGCCCGGCTAGTTTTTTGTATTCTTTTAGTAGAGACAGGGTTTCACCATGTTAGCCAGGATGGTCTCGATCTCCTGACCTCGTGATCCGCCCACCTCGGCCTCCCAAAGTGCTGGGATTACAGGCTTGAGCCACTGCGCCCGGCCAGCTTTGCAACTTTTGATCCTTAGACCCTAGGGGGCTAGTGCAGAAAGCAAACAATGATCTCCCTTCCCTTGTGATACATTTGGTTGGTCTCTGTTTACCTTTTTTATTGTAAACGACCTCAAATCCTTTTTAGAAACAGGTGGGGTTTTGCGTAATAAATGAGTAAACTTTTCTTTATCCAAGTCCAAACAGCCAGAACGCTAGGTAAGGATTATTTCCACACCTCAGTTTTATGAGAGACAAACTTGGATGATGATTACATAAAAGAAAATGAGTGAAATGTTCAGGTATGTGGTAAGATGAGTTCAGCTCTACCTCCATCTACTGCACCAGTGGTTTTTCTATTTCAGCACCATGTGGTGTCTCTATCCAGTACCCGAGGGCATTTCTAGTTACTGGAGGGCCTTTTGAACCATGCTGGAGAGTCCAAGTGATTTTCCCCTCACACCCCTTGCTGCAAACAGTGTTGTCCCTATCGTGTCACTCCCTCACGTAGCACCTTCCATGGTTCCCACCATAGTTAACTCAAAAAGCATTCCTCTTAACCTGTTCTAAGGGCCACTTGGCTTCTCCCCACCTCCGCAGCCCATCTTTGGCCTCCACCCTCTTCATTCTCTTGGCTCTGAGTTCCTTTGAGGCCCTTTATCTTGACCACTCTTGGCTTCAGACCTTGGAACATGCTCTGCCTTCCTTATTCTTTGGCCTTCTTCCCTGACTCTGTAAATGAGGCTAGGTTTTTGTTTTATTCACATACCTGCACCTCTAATATCTATTTGTTGTTATAAAATATCAGCTCTTCTTTATAGAACATAATCCCCATGAGGACAAACTATGTTATTCTGTGTTCTGCTGTATCCCTGTATCCCTCTCAGTGTCGGGTAAACAGTCAATGCTCAAGAGAGATTTACTGAAAAATTGAAATATATACTTGACAGGGGTCACGCTTTTGGCATAAGTAATCTATATTTAGTAGGTCCCATCAACCCCTAAATCACTGTCATTTTTCACAAGTTAGTATCCTTCCTTTTCTAATAAGCCTGGGTACATTCAGTCTGCAAGTATGTGTAACTTTTCACGTCAGGTGATTGTCAACAAGGGCGGGGTGGGTGGAAAGTGGATTCTATGAGAACAGATGGACTCAGCCCCTGCCTTTGTGAATATGCCTGTGTTCCATGTGAGTTGAAGCTTCACAGGTGGAAACCTTCACGTTCATAATCCCCATTGATGGCCTTTTAATAACCTCTGAACTTGGCAGAGCAGACGCCTTTATCCCCATCTTACAACTAAGATACATTTATGATGACAGCAACAATGTCTGGTTGAGAAGTTGCATCCAACATTTGCTCTGAGGGTGGTAATGACCAATTGTCCTCACACTGGTTGGGAGGAGAGAGGCATAGGATTAAAATAGCTATAGGAAACCATTCCCAGTTGGGTCATAATGTATTTTGGCCTTAAGACATATGATGAGAAACTATCTGCCTGTTTCTACATGGGTTTTGCATTTTTTTTTTAACTCCTCAAACTTGTTAGCCTTTGCAGTTTCTCCTCTCCTCTTTCTTTCTTTCTTTTTCTTTCCATTTTTTTTTTTTTTTTTTGATGGAGTCATCCAGGCTGGAGTGCAGTGGTGCAATCTCAGCTCACTACAGCCTCCACCTCCCGGGTTCAAGTGATTTTCCTTCCTCAGCCGGGGATTACAGGCTTGCACCACCATGTCCAGCTGAGATTACAGGTGTGCGCCACCATGCCTGGCTAATTTTTGTATTTTTAGTGAAGGTAAGGTTTCACCATGTTTCCAGGTTGGTCTCGAACTCCTGACCTCAGGTGATCCGCCCATCTCAGCCTCCCAAAGTGCTGGGATTACAGGCATGAGCCAGTATGCCCGGCCAGCCTTTGCATTTTTAAGAATAAGGGTAAGCATGACAGAAAAACCCATCGGATCCAATGTGCTCACTCATCGTGCTCACTAGTCTTGGGCTTTAAATGTTTCTGGCTTATTTCATCCTTTTACAGATGAGAAGCTGAGGGTCAGAGGCTGCCATTTACCAGAGAGACACAGTCAGGAATCCTGACTAGGTTTCCTGACCCGTGTTATGGATTTGTGTGACAGAAGTCCTCCCTGTGGATTAGAAAAGACAGAGGGGCAGTCCTGATTGTGTGGTTTTGAGGTTATTGTGTGTCTAAGCAGTCGTGGGCCAAGAGCATCAGTATTTGGTTGTGTAATTTATTTCCTGATGATAATTGTTAGCCTTATTCTTCGGCTAGCCTTTCTGATAAATCTCAGCATCTTGCTCCAAGCTTAAGCATCATCCATCCAAGTATTACTGATATGCAGTTTGTTTTTTTTCTTGGAATTGCTCTGCATGGCTGTAATATAATTTGAAGGCTGAAGCTCCCTTATTTCCTGCTGTTTGAGTACCTTTCCTAGCTCAGTTCAGCAGGTTATAGACAGTGCTGATGGCTGCTCAAAGAGCAGTGATGTTTTTCCTTATTGATAATGTCAGTGGCAGGCTTGTTGCTATGTCCTGTGCAGGCTGGAATAGGCTCATTGATGGCAGACATGCTTCCTTCCTGCAGAACTGGCCATGGCCCCAAGTGCAAGGTGAGGTCAAGTATCTCTTTACGGGGAGGAGAAAGGGGAGTTTTCAGAACCAAGAGGCCAGTAAGAATCTGGGTGATTGGCAGCTTTTACTTTCCTTTGGCAAAGCCAGGAAACCCAGCTGTGACTAGAGCCTGGGTTGAGTCAGACACATACTACATGACTCTGGATAGATGTGCTTTGGGGTTTGTTCCCGTGATTGGGAGACAGGATGGTTACAGCATCAGACCTCAGCTGGAGCCAGCTTTCAGGTGTTGGATTGTTTTATTCACTGTGTCAGTCTCCTTTACTACTTGAGCCTATCACATTATTCCCCCCCCCTCCCTCCCTCCCTCCCCCTCCCTTCCTTCCTTCCTTCCTTCCTTCCTTCCTTCCTTCCTTCCTTCCTTCCTTCCTTCCTTCCTTCCTTCCTCTCTCTTTCTCTCTCTCTCTCTTTTTCTCTTTCTCTTTCTTTTTTCTTCTTTTTTTTGACATGGAGTCTCACTCTGTTGCCAAGGCTGGAGTGCAGTGGCTCCATCTTGACTCACTGCAATCTCCACCTCGTGGGCTCAAGCAATTCTTCTGCCTCAGCCTCCTGAGTAAGTGGGATTACAGGCGCACACCAACACGCCTAGCTAATTTTTGTATTTTTAGTAGAGATGGGGTTCCACCATATTGGCCAGGCTGGTCTTGAACTCCTGACCTCAAGTGGTCTGCCCTCTTCCTCTTATTTCATTACTAAGTGCAGTCTGTTTCTTCTAACAACTAGTCTGTGGCCTACCTAACTACTTAATGTATCATTTCACGGACATAGTTCCAGTTAGTAGCACAGTCCCCAAACTTACCATGTCATCGACTACGTCATTCCCCACTGTGCTTTCTATGATGGTGTGCTTAGCCAGCCACTCATGGCAGTCTGTTGGGTTATCTTATTTTTCATGATTTTATGTGGCAGTGAATTGTATGAAAGAGTTGCACTGATAGAATCCTAGGGATATTAGAGACCATCCTTCCCTGGGCATAGTGCCAAACAACCTTTTCATTTTGTGGACTGCAAAATGGAGCCTCGGTATATTTAAAAATTTGCCTATATATCTTTTCCCCCTTTTAAGATGATTCCTTATTTTGCCACTGATGACGGATTATTTAGGAATGGAAAAAATCAAGGGCAAGTGAAACCCCTCTTTCCATTAACTAGCAGGAGTGTCAGCAGCAGCAAAATTAAAAAAAAAATAAAACTTAATACAAACTTGCTTAAGCAAAATATTAATTTATTAACTGTCAGTGATAAGTTCATGGGTAGAGTTGGCTTGATCAAAGGCGTCAAATAATGTCACTAGTCCTTGTTTCCTTCCGTTACTTGGCTCTGTCTCCCACTGCATTTTCAAAGAGATTCTCTCCCCTTCTGCTCCAGTTGCTTCTTCTGTTTCAAGTTCAGTGGGGACATGGATTCTCAGACAGTGAGAGTCCAATATAAGCATGCACCTAGCCCTTCTGTCTTTTGGATATGACTGCCGTAGTGAGGATGGGCTAAGAGGTGGAGGACCACTGGCACACATGAAGATCACAGAATCAGAGTTGTTAGGGCTAAAAGGGCATTTATAGGTCCCTGTATCCATTACTGATTGCTGCGTAAAACTACCCCCAAACCTAGTGGCTTCAAGTAATACCTTATTATATCTGGTGACTCTTTGAGTCAGAAATTCAGACAGGGTACAAAGGGGATGGCCTACAATTGCTCTATGATTTTTGGACCTCAGCTGGTAGCTGACCAAACATTTCTCCCCTTCTCTCATTCCAGTCTTCCTTCCCTCCCCACCTCCAGCCTTTTTGTGTGATTCGCTTGGCCTTTCTCATGGCATGGCAGCCTTAGTCTAAGTCAGCTTCCTTATGTGGGAGATCCGGGCTCCCAGAGAGAACATTCTAAGAGATACGAGGTGGAAGCCGCCAGTTTCTTAAGGCCTGACGCTGAAAACGAGCAAACCGTCACTTCCCTCTTACTCTGTTTGTCAAGCAGTGACAGAGCCCTCTTAGGTTCAAGGGCACAACCTCTTGATGGGAGAGTGTCAAAGAATATGCATGCAGCCATCTTGCATCTGCCATGGCCGTCTAGTCACATAGCCTTTTCTCAGATGAAAAACTTGAGGCCTGAGAGGAGCAGCAATTAGTCCAATTTCTCTGAGCCCTCTTTTTAGAAATCAAATAAAAAACAGCAACCAGGACAGAAGCCTATACCCTAACCAGCCAGAGTACCTGTACTCACCACTTTCTGCTACCTTCCCCTTTTGCTCTGTGTCACTGAGCCATGGAGGTACATAGTGAGGTGACAGACAGGGTATATTGTTTTTTCTTTGCAAATAAGATGCTGACAAAATGCTGCTTGTCAGTTTTGAGGGAGCTGCTTTGCATCAGCCTCAGGCTCCTTGGCTCTGCTGCGACACCTTTCTCAGCCAGAGAGAGAGAGAGAGAGAGAGAGAGCGAGCCAGTTTTGATTGTGTTGTAGTGGGCATCTTTTTGCTTGTTGCATTTTTGTGTCCTGGGAGGGGTGTGGAGGTTGGGATACAAGGGACTGAGGATTACAGCTCCTTATTTGAGCAGCCTTTTCCTCCCTTTACCCAGTACTCCTCCCATTCATTAGTGGTCCACTGATGCATGCCTGTTGGAAAGTCAGTCCTTTTATAACCTAATATTGCGGCCGGGCGCGGTGGCTCAAGCCTGTAATCCCAGCACTTTGGGAGGCCGAGACGGGTGGATCACGAGGTCAGGAGATCGAGACCATCCTGGTCTACACGGTGAAACCCCGTCTCTACTAAAAATACAAAAAACTAGCCGGGCGAGATGGCGGGCGCCTGTAGTCCCAGCTACTCGGGAGGCTGAGGCAGGAGAATGGCGTGAACCTGGGAGGCGGAGCTTTGCAGTGAGCCGAGATCGGGCCACTGCACTCCAGCCTGGGCGACAGAGCGAGACTCTGTCTCAAAAAAAAAAAATAAAAAAAAAATAACCTAATATTGCAATATTTTCTGGGTTTATTATCTCCCTCCAACCTGCGGCTTCACACCTTCTGGTGTGCATGCATGCGTACAAGGGAGAAAGCTGAGAGGGAAGGAAACAGCTTTACCCGTTCCTTCTCCCTTCTGGGAGGAAGGAAAATGTACATTCTTTCCTCACGTAGGTCTTGATGTCAGTTTCTAGGTGTGTGAAGCAGGAGGGGAGAGGTGGTCAGAGCACGTGGTAATAGAGGGTATTTCAGCAACTGGTCAGAAATCCAATGAAGTCTCTTCTAAAGATGGGAACTTTCTTCTCTCCTGAGTTATCTTTTACCTGGTGTGAGGACAATTTTTATTTTTTAAAATATTCTTACATTTCATATATCATGCCTCAAAAACAGGCAGCCTTCATGGATAAGCCAGACTGTTATGTTGATTTAGAATTCATTTACGACCTAGGGGACCTGAGAAAGAATAAATTAATTCAGAATTAAATGTGGATGTGTATGTGCATGTCTACATACACGAGCACACATGCATGCTGAGATGCATTGTATCTTTAACATTATAAGTCAGGTAAGAAGAAATCTCAACAGCATACATATTGGGCTGGAGAGTAGGTTGAGGTGAATAAATTAATTAAATGTAACATTCTTTGATTTTCTTGCATCATTTCCTTCCCTTCTTTATCAGAGAAAGAGAGATCTTCTAACCAGAAGATGGAATCTAATTGATGTTCTTTTGTTTCTTTAATCGTAGCAAATTAAAGAGACTTTGCCAGTGATGTGTTTAGTTCTTTCAGGAAGAATGTGATTCCTGCTTACACTTGTACATTGTAATTTTAGTATATATTTAAAGTTTGCTAAACATACATACTAAATATACATTTAGTATATATTTATAAAGTGTTTTCCTAACCTGAGCATTCTGGGGAAATTCTGAGGCTTAGAGATGAACAATTAGCTTGAAGTAATGGTATTTAAGAAGAAAACTCTATTGGTACACAAAGCTCAGTGGCTGTAGTCTCAGTTTCTGATGAGTTGATTTCATCATTACCCTTGGAATCAGAAACTTCTTTTTTTTTTTTTTTTTTAGACAGGGTCTTCCTCTGTTGCCCAGGCCAGAGTACAGTGGTGCAGTCACGGCTCACTGCAGCCTCAACAACCTCCCGGGCCCCAGCAGTCCTCCCACCTCAACTTCCAGAGTGGCTGGTGCTACAGGCATGAGCTGCCACACCCAGCTAATACTTTAATTTTTTGTAGGGACAGAGTCTTACTGTGTTGCCTCGGCTGCTCTCAAACTCCTGGGCTCCAGCGATCCTCCCACCTTCACCTGCCAAAGTGCTGAGATGACAGGCAGGGATCAGCAGCTTCTTTTTTTTGTTTGTTCGTTTTTTGTTTTCTTTTGTTTTTATTATGATGATTATTATACTTTAAGTTCTAGGGTACGTGTGCACAACATGCGGGTTTGTTACATATGTATACATGTGCCATGTTGGTGTGCCGCACCCATTAACTCGTCATTTACATTAGGGATCAGCAGCTTCTTAAAGGCTGCTGATAGAGAAAAGCATATGTTGCGCACAGAAGAGTGGTGGGGGCGGGTTGGGGTGGGGGTCGGGGAAGATGGGGGTGGGCCTGGTAGACCAAAGCTGCTCTCTAAGCTTCATCACAGCCACAGACATCTTACAGCTTCAATTCTCACTTTATCCTTAACTCTTCTCTTGGGACTCCCAAATTCAGAACGCAGAGGTGTGGTTAGTTTGATCATGTTTCTGAAATCTCTCTTACTTGTAAGAAGAAGCAAAGCAGTACTTGCTCTTTTTGCCCTTCCAGTGGAATGTTAATGCATGCACTTTGAATTTCTACATACTCCTGCTGAACCGTTTCTCGAACATACAATCCTACAAGCCCTTCTACATGCTTCTTACGAAAATCAAGCAAAACCATGAAAGGCGACAGCATCCCGGGAGCAGGAGACTGAGGTGTAACCTTGGGTCATCTTCTGCGTTGCAGTTCACCTACCTCTGAGCCTCCTTCCAGCCTCACTCATGACGATCGGCTCCCTGGGTTGCTGTAAGAATAAAGCCCAGGGACACATGAGAGAGTTCTGGAAGGGTGGAGACTCTACATGCAGGGGGTTACATAATTATGTTCTGAGATCGTTCACAGCTGTCAAGTGCGACACGCTGACATCCTCACTGTCCTCCACTGTTGAGAAGCAGCTGTTCCTTTCATTTCAGCCTCTCCCTTCTCCGTAGGCCAGATTGAGGAGAAATGAATGAGTTACAAATCTGTTGGGGGGCGGGGGAAACCATCCGAGGTGTCTTCTGTCTGGCTTTTCATCTGCGAGTATTTTACTAATCCCACTGAAACTGTAAGGTGGGTATATAAGCAGTGTGGGAGGAGGAATATGAAGCTGGAGTCGCTCTGAAAATGAAACAGTAGAAATAACAGTGCTCTGGGTGAGAGGGCAGTCACTGAATGCGACTCTTAAAAATTGGAGTTAGAGGTCAGGCACTGTTGCTCACACCTGTAATCCCAGCACTTTGGGAGACTGAGGCGGGCGGATCACCTGAGGTCAGGAGTTCGAGACCAGCCTGGCTAACGTGGCAAAACCCCATCTCTACTGAAAGTACAAAAATTTGCCAGGCATGGTGGCGGGTGTCTGTAATGCCAGCTACTTGGGAGGCCGAGGCAGGAGAATCTCTTGAACCCAGGAGGCTGAGGTCGCAGTGAGCCAAGATCGTGCCATTGCACTTCAGCTAGGATGGCAAGAGTGAAACTGTTTCAAAAAAAAAAAAAAAGGCACGGTAGTTCACACTTGTAATGCCAGTTCTTTAGGAGGGCAGGGGAGGAGGATTGTGTGAGGCCCATTTCTACAATAACAGTAATGGTAATAATGATAACATTAAAAAGAGGACTGTCTGAGCACCTGCGGGGGTTCCTGGACCAGTTCACACACAAACTGAGGTGCTTCAGCACAGCTTTTGAGGTTTATTTCTTGTCCTTCCCTCCTTATTCCCCACATTTATCGGTGTCTGGAAGAGTTAGGCCAAGGCCTTTTGACGTGCCTAGAAAGTATTTCCCCACCTTGCTCACCTGGAGCACACCTACTTTTTAAAATCTAGCACAAATGTAAACTTTACAGAAAGCCCTCCCTGATGCCCACTGCCACAGAGGATCATTCTTCACTCTTTCTTACCTCTGTGTTTGTGAGTGCCTCTGTCACAGCTTCCGCTACTGATGTAAACACATCTGTCACGTTATGTTTTTACATTTTCTTGGCGGGGAGTGTCTTAGTCCATTCAGGTTGTTCTAACAAAATATCATAGATTGGGTGGATTCTAAACCACAGAAATTAATTTCTCACAGTTCTAGCATCTGGGCACATTTGGTGTCTGGGGAGGCTCCCGTTCCTGGTTCACAGGCAGCTGTTGTTTCACGGTGTCCTCACCTGATGAAAGGAGAAAGGGAGCCTGAAGTCTCAAGTGCAGAAATCCCATTCATGAAGGCGCTGCTCTTACGACCTGGCCACTTCCTGGAGGCTCCATCCCCCAGTAATGATCACCTTGAGGATTAGGATTTCAACATGAGTTCTGGGGGGACACAAACACTCAGACCGTAGCAGACAATGAGCTCTTTGAGGAAGGAATCATGTCTTCTTTGTCCTTAGGGCACTGCAGAAGTTTTGTCACATATTAAGTACTCAGTAAATATTTAATAAGTGTATGAATGAGTTAAAAAGAAAAAAAACTAAACTTACACCATGTGCTAACGTTCCTTTTGATTCAAGAATTACTGTTAGTGCACCATCACAATTCCCACTTGGAAAACAACTGTGAGTCCCGTAGATAGAGCTAGAATGTCCCCGAGTTGGGTGTTCGTGTATGTGTTAGTTTCCTAGGGCTGCTGTAACAAATTCGGTGGCCCAAAACAGACGTGTTCCCTCACAGTTCTGGAGTCTAGCAGTCTGTAGTCAAGGAGCTGGCAGGCCAGTACTCCCTCTGAAGGCTTTAGGGGAGGATTTTTCCTTGCCTCTTCCTAGTTCCTGGTGGCTGCTGGCAACCCTTAGTGTTCCTTATCTTGTAGCCGCAACACTTCAGTTTCTGCCTCTGTAACCATTGCTACGGTCTGGAATGTTTGTGTTCCCTCAGAATTCATGTATTGAAAGCTAATCCCCAGTGCAATAGTGTAAGAGATGGGACCTTCAGCAGGTGAGACCTCATGAGGTCTCAGCCCTTGTCAGTGGGGTTAGTGGCCTTATAAAAGAGGCCTCAAGGAGCTGCTTCTCTCTTCTGCCATGGGAGTATGCAGCAGCAGGGCACCATTTTTTGAGGCAGAGAGCAAGCCTCCCCCAGGCACAGAATCTGCCAATGCCTTGACCTTGGACTTCCCAGTCTCAAGAACTGTGAACAATACATTTACATTGTTTATAAATTACCAGTTTAAGGTATTTTGTTGTAGCACCCCAAATGGACCACAACAGCTATCTCCCATCTGTGTACATCTGCGTCCAGCTTCCCCTTGTCTCTTAAGTGTATGAGTCATTGGATTTAGGGCCCACCCGAATTCAGAGTGAGCATCCTACAAAGACTCTTACAGTTAAAGGAGCAGGGGGAGTCAGGACTTGAACATACCTGTTTTGCAGGACACAATTCAACTGACAACAGTACGTTGGTCTTATCATGAAATCTTGACTCCTGAGCTCCTCAGTCTCTCCTCTAGATGGTCACCCAGCGTCTGTTTCAGCATCCTGAGGAAGTTACTTCTTCTCGAGGTGAATTTCTATATTTGGGTGGCAGCTTTTTGAGAATTATTATTATTGAACCCAAATTTGTCTCCCTGCTTTCTCTATCATTCTACAATTCACGTGAATATGGAATACAATCCTACTTATGTTTCAGAGGAGAGAGGGAGCTTTCAGGTGTTAAGGTGGTGCTCCTGGCCTCCTTTCTGAATGTTCCCAGTTCCTTCAAATCGTCATCCAGTCTACAGTTTCCTTACCTCACTTCCTCCATATTGGCAGAACTTTCAGGATGTTGGTTGGAACGGGTGTGGTAAGAGCAGCACAGACGAAAGGAGGTACATTTCCTTCCAGGCAGTCTACTTCTGTTCATGCAGCTTCATTCACACAACCTTGGCTGCCAAAGCACACTCTTGAAACATTTGAATTTACTGTTCGTTTCATGTAATGTTGCTGAACCATGTTCCTTGAGCATTGTACCGTTGAGCATTTTGGCCCCAAGACCAGGGCTTGGCTCTTGTATGATTATATTTTACTCTGCTCTACTTGGCCTGTTGCCTCAGTTTGTTGAAACACTTTTATCATAATGTTGTCATTGCACCTTGCACGGTAATGGATTGTGGTGGGGGGAGAGTAGAGACGTGGTTCATGATAGACATGGGTCTATGTTTTTTTGTTTTTGTGGTTGTTTTTGAGACCGAGTTTGGCTCTTGGTGTCCAAGCTGGAGTGCAATGGCGCAGTCTTGTCTCACAGCAACCTCCACCTCCCAGGTTCAAGTGATTCTCCTGCCTCAGTCTCCCAAGTAGCTGGGACTACAGGCATGCGCCACCACACTGGGCTAGTTTTGTAGTTTTAGTAGAGACAGGGTTTCTCCATGTTGGTAAGGCTAGTCTCGAACTCCTGACCTCAGGTGATTCACCTGCCTCGGCCTCCCAAAGTACCGGGATTACAGGAGTGAGCCACCATGCCCGGCCCAAAATGGATCTGTGTTACAGGTCACTGTGCTGCTGCTTCATTCCCAAACACCTTATCAGAACAGGACCCAGATCTAATTTGGGGATAGCTATGGAAAAGGCTTTAGGATTTTGTACTGTTATTCTAGGCAACTGAGGAGGATGCAGCTCTCTCCTCTCTCCTACCATTTAGCATCTCTCTCCTACCATTTAGCGAGGTCTCCTCTGACACTTGGGTACTAAGTAGATGAACATACATGCTGGCAATTCTAGCCCTTTTTATTTGAATGAATACATAGATGGTCAGAACTAGAACCACAGGGGACTTGGAAATGGTAACTTGAAGGATTGAGAACCGAGCCCCAGAAGTCAGATTTGCATACCTGGCTCCATCTCTTGTTTGTGACTTGGGAGAAAGTACTTTGTAAAATTGGGTTAATAATAGTATCAACTCGTAGGGTTGGTAGAATAATTCCCATTCAATTTTAGCCAAGATACAGTCACCAAGGGAATCTAAGACCCGGAAAAGTCCGGGGATTTGCCTGAGGCCACTTGTGTGTCCACCTAAACCAGCAACGATGTTCAGCCTTTTAGTTTCCAGTTTAATGCTCTTTTTTTCAAACTACTCTAGCACTTTAGAAATCATCAGCTTATGTTATTTATTTTCTCATTCTGCTTTTGTTTACAGAATAAAGAAGATAAATCCATAGAATTGGTATTTAAAACCTTTCTCACTAAAATACTGGTTGGGTTCCTCTGTGGTGTCTATGGATTTATTTCAGATGTGTCTGGATCAGTGGGGAGACATTGTTGCCTTCTGAGACAGGGACATAAGGAGGGGACTTGCCCCAGTCCTTACGTTTTCTCAAGACTTGGTAAAGTCTCCCACCTCTGCTGGCAGAGCTGGCTCCCAGGGCGGGCTGGCACCATGTGCAGACTGTCTCTGCATATTCAGCAATTGCTTGCATCCTAAAGCCACACTGTCTCCATTCAATTTGCAATGTGGACTATATTTTCTCTCAATTTCTGTGAATTGGCAAGGTGCGTTGTGCCAGCTTTCTTAAATTGCCACAATCAATATTCTACTGCCTTTATTTTTTATGCATGTTCATGACTTTTCTCCTTTTGAAATGTACTTGTTTCCCAGATCAGTCTTTGCACCGTTAAAATAAATACATAGATAAATAAATAAATAAAATAGCCCCCACATTTTAAAAAGAGCCTTCTACCTCAGGATCAGTTTCTGCCCAGCAGTTTGTGGCATGAATCTGAACTGGAGGTAGAAAATCACTGCTCTGCTGTGCTGGGGAGACCCTGTTGGCTTGTCTGGGTCAGCACACAGCCAGGAGTGAAGAGGAGGTAGGCTTTTGGCTCCGAAAACGACTTGGCCATGTGGGCACCAGTCTGGAGGCCTGTCCTGCATTCGTTGGCTTTCAGGAATCATCCTCCACCTCCCCCCACTTCCCACCTCGCTGCACTGCTTTCTAACAGGGCCTGTGTAAATGTGGGGACACCAAGGTGGTCTCCTGAGAGTGAGCAGTGGCCCTCCGCCCTTGCTTATACACTTGCCGCATCTCGGGCTTCATTCTGCATCCTTTCTGCTTTAGTGTCATTTATGCATCTTACATTTCAGACAAAGGAGCCCCTCCCTGGTGTTATTCCAGCCCCACACTTCCCCGTCTGAATACTTTTCCCTACTGTTTCTTTCACCTGGGATGTTTAACTGGGGTCCCAGTTCTTGTCAATGGCTCCTTTTTCTGGACACCATCCGTTTAAAGGGGATTTCAAGTGGTGTCTTCTTCACAAAGCCACCTCTGATTTCTGTGTTTATTCATTCGTTGATTCATCCTTTTCAGAAGGCATTTGATTGAGTACCTAATATGTCTGAGGCTCTTTGCTTGGTGCTGTGGATGATGTGCTGAAGGAAACACACAGATCATTGCCTGGAGCCGTTAGTTTACTCAGGGGAGAGAGGAAAACAAATGTACGTGTGGGATGTTAGATGCTAGGGCAGGGATGGCCTTACAACTTTAATTAGGGTGTTCCAAGAGGGAGGTCTTGCTGGGAAGGTGAAATTTGAGTTAGGATCTGACAGCAAAAGTGCTGTCTTCTTCCCCCGCTCCTCATCTGGCACTGTCTCAGATCTATTGTGGGCAGCAACCATGTGGGGGGTGGGGGTGGTTTGACAGGAGGGAGAGATTGAGAGACAGTGAAAGATACGAGAGTGTGCATGTATCTCTGTGTGTCCACTCTTCCAGTGCCGTCTAGCATTTTTCCTCATGGGGCTTAATACATGATTTGGGAGTGAATATTTTTATCAGGCTTGTTTTGCTGCTCTGCTCATTGAGATGAAACACGATTTGCTCTGCGCTGTGCAGTACTGCTCAGGGATGGATTGGGATCCCTCTGGGGCCGTGGGCTTTGGGATGGTGATGTTGGAGTCGGCCAGCATGGCTTTGCAGTGGGAGTTGCTCTGTGAGCCCAACACACATGAACCCCTACCAAAGACTTAGTTTTCTCAACCTTAAAATCAGGAAGTTGACTCACTGATTCCTAAGAGCTTTCCTGGCATCAAGGTTCTTCCATTTTGTAGGATAAAATTCTCACGGTGTGCAGGAATCCTTTGTGGATGATTCCAGCTCACAGATTGTTCCATGGTTTGTGTGCTGTAAATGGAGCCTTTATTGCAATACCTGTATACCTGTAAATAGAGGTATATTGTCTTGGACACTGTCGTCTTCCTGGGAAGATATCCTCCCCAAGTAGATTGTGAGCTGTTAAATGACAGGCTTGGGGACATACCTTGTGTCCTTTATAACCTGCAATAGACTGCGCATTCAGGGCTGGTTGATTCGTAGCTCCATCTGTCTATCTGTCCATTTTTTGAGTTCCTAGAAAGTATGAGAGGCATTCAATATTAAATACTAGAAATGCCGAGGGGGAAATGTGAATCCTGATCTGCAGAAGTTCACAACTTGTCAAAGGAATAACATTATTAGTAAAATACTTTGTTGTTTGCATGGTGCGATCACATTTGTTTTGATGTATTGATCTTCAGACATCTCTAGGATTCCAGTAGGAATTATAATATGATGTTATATTTCATGTCCTTTAAATTCCAGGAATGTGACTTGGAAAAAATTGAGAGAGTGAGCAGTGGAAATGGTGCTGGCGACATGGGGTTAGGAGCCCCAGCCATGAGGCAGTGTCCTGAGGGGCAGGGAGCTGGCTGGTGGGAGACATAAGTCTGTTCCCTTTTTTGACCTCAGGTCCCATGTGTCTCTTATGATATATGCATTAAAACATGTCAACCTTACCTTTTCAGTGAATTTACAGATTTCTACCACCACTTTTTTTGTTTTGTTTTGTTTTGTTTTTTGAGACAGATTTTCGCTCTTGTTGCCCAGGCTGGAGTGCGATGGTGTGATCTCGGCTCACTGCAACCTCCATTTCCTGGGTTCAAGCGATTCTCCTGCCTCAGCCTCTCCAGTAGCTGGGATTACAGGCATGCACCACCACGCCCGGCTAATTTTTATAATTTTAGTAGACACAGGGTTTCTCCATGTTGACCAGGCTGGTCTCGAACTGCTGACCTCAGGTGATTCACCCACCTCAGCCTCCCAAAGTGCTGGGATTACAGGTATGAGCCACCACGCCCGGCCTAAGGCCACTTTTATTATATGTGATTTTGCCAAGTCCATTGACTTATGAACTAAATTCCTCGTGCAGCATGTTTCCACCTTTGTCCCATGTCACAGATGAGATGGTCTCAGAAGGAGGAATCTTAAAGAATCTTCCTCCCTGTCTGCGTGGAAGACAGTCAGGATTGATCATATGCCTTCCTAACCCACAACCAGGGTTTTTTTTTCCTCTTTAGCCTAATTTTTGTAATTTCACACATGTGGACTAGTCGTGCCTATGGGAGGAACCCGGTCCAGAAGTTGGGCAAGAGGCGCACGCTGAAAGGGATACAAGAGTGGTTTCTCTTTGAGTCTCCAGCAGCTCTAGGCTGCTCTGGGCTCCTTCTGGCTTGGGTTGGAGACGCCTGTTTAGAAATCTGTAGCTGTTTCTCCTCTGGCATCTAATGAATTCTGGCTGACTTTGAATGTTCCTTTGACATGACTGCAGTTCTTTAAAGCTCATCTTCCACATGGAATTGGCAGGTTCATTTAATTGTTTGGGAGCCAGATAAAAATGCTTTGTTCTTTGTTCTTACATTATGCCATTTCAGAATCATCTCTCTTCTCCCACAAATTGCCGAGACTGTTCAATTTGAGCTTTCAATTGCTTCTCTCTGAGCAGATCTTTCAATTTATTTTGCAGGGCCTGTTGTTTTTGATTAGACAGAGTATCAGCTGGGTTTCTTAATCTATTTATTCATATTTCTGCTTGCCTTTCTTTTTTCTACCTTTCAGTCTCTTTTACTGTGAAACGTATGCAGTCATAGCAGCTATAGTGAAGTACAAGTACTTTTTTTTTTTCTTGTTTGCTGACTGTAGTATGTGATCATTTTTTCCTTTGCTTATGTTTTAGGGTAATCATAATGTCATCATCATTGTTATTATTTTTCTTTTTAAATCAGTTACTATGCTTAGATCTCAAACAGACAGAAGATAATAAGTAGATAAGAGAAAAACCTAAAATGGCTGTGATTTGGCCAGGCACAGTGGCTCACACCTGTAATCCCAACACTTTGGGAGGCCCAGATGTGCAAATTGCGTAAGTCTACAAGTTCAAGAACAGCCTTGTTAACATGGTGAAACTTCACCTCTACAAAAAATACAAAAATCAGCTGGGGTTGGTGGAGTGCACCTGGAGTCCAGCTACTCGGGAGGCTGAGGTAGGAGGATCGCTTGAACCTGAGAGGCAGAGGTTGCAGTGAGCTGAGATTGCACCACTGCACTCCAGCCTGGGTGACAGAGCAAGACTGTCTTAAGAGAGAAAAACAAAAACAAACAAACAAAAAACCCCTGTGATTCAAGTTTCAGAAAGCATGCAAGGGCAATGCCAGGTGCTGAGGTACAGCCATGAAAAAGATTAACTGGATCTTTTCCTCATGGTGCTTATTGCCTAATTTCTCCTGTTTCCTTATTTCACTTTATAGCAATCTGGTAGGATAGGCATTGTGATTCTCATTTAACTCATGGGAAAGCTGAAATTTAGAGTAGTGAAGTGACATAGTTAAAAGAATTGCAGCTGGATTTTAAACCTAAGTGTGGAGGCTCCAGGTCTAGTGTTAAGAGTCTGTGTGCAAAGGACTGTATCTTACTGCCTCCAGCAGACCTCTAATAAGACCAGAGCATCCCCTCTGAATGCAGTCAGAGTCTCGTCGTGATTGATTTTATTCTGAACTTTGGAAACATGACAGCATGTAGGTCTCTTGATTCTGCCTTTGTCTTGCTTTATTATTGTTATTATTTTCTTATTTATTAATTTTTTATTTATTTTTTGAGACAGAGTCTTGCTTCATTACCTAGGCTGAAGTGCAGTGGTACGATCTCAGCTCACTGCAGCCTTTGCCTCCTGGGTTCAAGTGATTCTCCTGCTTCAGCTCCCGAATAGCTGGGATTACCACTTGGCTAATTTTTGTATTTTTAGTAGAGATGGGGTTTTGCCATGTTGGCCAGGCTGGTCTTGAACTCTTGACCTCAGGTAATCTCCCACCTTGGCCTCCCAAAGTGCTGGGATTACAGGCGTGAGCCACCACGCCCAGCCTGTCTTGCTTTATAGCTTCTTTGAAGCTTCATTTTCTATCCTGTAAATGGAGAGGTAGAAAAGGAGGGGGAAAGTGGAGAGGAGGTTAGTCATCAAGAGAATGGGTTCTAGAGTACACGGACCTAGTACTGAATCCTGGCACTTCTATGTTTTGACTCTGATTTTAGAAACTGGAACTTCAGTTTCCTTATTTGTAAAGTGGAGATGATGCTGCACAGAGGCATACCTCAAAGATATTGTGGGTTCATTTCCACACCATCACTAGAAGGTGAATATTGCAATAAAGTGAATCCCACAAATTTTTTATTTCCCATTACCCTATACTGTATTACGTGTACAGGAACATTTTGTCTAAAAATGTACATATCTTAATTTAAAAATACTTTATTGACTGGGCACGGTGGCTCACACCTGTAATCCCAGCACTTTGGGAGCCCGAGGAGGGCAGATCAGTTCGAGACCAGCCTGGTCAACGTGGTGAAACCCCGTCTCTACTAAAAATACAAAAATTAGCCGGGCGTGGTGGCGGGCGCCTGTAATCCCAGCTACTGGCGAGGCTGAGGCAGGAGAATTGCTTGAACCCAGGAGGCGGAGGATGCAGTGAGTCAAGATGGCGCCACTGCGTTCCAGCCTGGGCAACAGGACAAGACTCCATCTTGGAAAAACAAACAAACAAACAAACTTCATTGCTAAGAAATGCTGATAAGTATCTGAGCCTTCACATTTACTTCAAAACTACTCATTGGTACATGAGTTGCAGAATGGATGTTGTATCAGCAGACATGAAAACAACATTAATTGTTTTTTTTTTTTTTTTTTTTGAGACGGAGTCTGGCTCTGTCCCCCAGGCTGGAGTGCGGTGGCGCGATCTCGGCTCACTGGAAGCTCCGCCTCCGGGGTTCACGCCATTCTCCCGCCTCAGTCTCCGAGTAGCTGGGACTACAGGCGCCGCGGCCACGCCCGGCTAGTTTTTTGTATTTTTAGTAGAGACGGGATTTCACCGTGTTAGCCAGGATGGTCTCGATCTCCTGACCTCGTGATCCACCCGCCTCGGCCTCCCAAAGTGCTGGGATTACAGGCTTGAGCCACCGCGTTCGGCGGAAAACAACATTAATTGTATTGTACATGTCCTTCAGGGTTCTTGAGTGACCAAGTGCATTGTCAGTGAGCAGAACTATTTTGAAAAGAATCTTTTTTTCTGAGCAGTGGGTCTCAACTGTGGGCTTGAAGTATTCAGTAAGCCATGCTGTAAACAGATGTGTTGTCATCTAGCCTTTGCATTTCCGTTTGTAGAGCACAGGCAGAGTAGATACAGCGTAATTCCTAAAGACCTTAGGATTTTCAGAATGGTAAATGGACATAGGCTTCCATTTGAAGTCACCAGCTGCATTAGCTCCTGACAGGAGAGTCAGCCGGCCCTTTGAAGTTTTGAAGCCAGGCGTTAACTTCTCTCAAACTATGAAAGTTGCGTTGACATCTTCTCTGAATACAAGACCGTTTCATCTCCATTGAAATGCTGTTGTTTACTATAGTCACCTTCATCCATTATTTTAGCTGGAGCCTCTGGATAACTTGCTGCAGCTTCTATGGCAGCACTAGTGGCTTCACTTTGTACTTTTATGTTACAGAGATGACTGACTTCCTTAAATCTCATGAGCCAGCTTCTGCTAGCTTCAAACTTTTCTTCTGCAGCTTCATCACCTCTCTCAGCTCTCAGAGAATTGAAGAGAGTTGGAGCCTTGCTCTGGATTGGACATTGGCTTTTGGTATTCTATCCAGACCAGTAATCTTTCCCGATATCAACAACAATGCTGTTTAACTTTGCTATCATTCATGTGTTCACTGCAGTAGCACTTTTAATTTCCTTCAATAACTTTTCCTTTGCATCCACAACGTGGCTGTTAGGCACAAGAGGCCTACCTTTCAGCCCATCTCAGCTTTTGACATGCTCTCCTCACTAAGCTTAACTATTTCTGTCTTTCAACTTAGGGTGAAGGACATGTGACTCTTCCATTCACTTGAACACTTAGAGGCTACTGGAGGATCATTCACTGGCTTAACTTCAAAGTTGTTATGTCTCAAGGAATAGGGAAGCCCACGGGGAGGGAGAGAGCTGGGGTAACAGCTGTTTGTGGAGCGGTCAGAACACACTATGGGTGTGATTCCTGGTGCTCCAAGACAATTACAGTAGTAACATCAGAGATCACAGATCACCATGACGTATAATAACAATGAAAACATTTGAAGGATTAAGAGAATGACCATAACGTGACACAGAGACGCACGTGAACCCTCCTGTTGGAAAAATGATGCTCACTGGCTTGATGCAGGTTTGCCACAGACCTTCCATTTGTAAAAATCACAACTATCTGAGAAGCACAATCAAGCAATGCACCTTCAAACAAGGTGCACCTGTACCTGTAAGTCTTTTGAGAATTAAAAAAAAACAAAAACAAAAACACCAGAGATGTATGTGGAACATCTGGCATAGTGCAAAATAAATATTTTCAGCTATTTTTCTGTTTGGGTCATTGATTCATTTACATATTCAGCGTGCATTCGTTGAGTGCCACTCAGGTGGGAACACCACCGCTGTTATAATCCCTATTTTGTCCCATGATGGGTACTTAGGGGCACAATAAGGCATTATAGATAAGACATGGTTAAATCTGCGGGGAGTGGTGAGCTGAAACTCCGCAGGTGTCCAATGATAAAAGTTACCTTATGTTAAATGCTACCTTAGTGTGAAAAATCATTTGTCACAGAATTGCCTCCTAAAGAGTGTTAAATTCTGACAGGGTCAGCGTGGGATGGAATGACTGTTGATTGGTGTGGAGATGTGGAGTGAGGGCTCCTGAAGTGGGAGGAGACCCTAGAGGGGCGGTGTGGTTGGTGGGTGTGGTTGGTCTCAAAGGCCAGGTTAAGGAGTCTAGACCAGTTTCACTCATTTGTCCATTTATAATGCTGGGACTATATGGAAGATGGATCAAAGAGTCAATGTACTAAATATAAACCAGGTCAAAGGCCATGAAAATGATCTCAAAGAGAGAGAGAGAGAGAGAACTGAAAACTGGATTTAGGGCAGTGATAGGGAGAAAGAAAAATAGTTAACAAATGAAAGATGATGGGATATTTTAAAAAGCACTTTTAAGAATCTGGATTTCCAGGTAGTCATGAAGGTAGGAACAGGAAAACCTGGAGTAATTTGGAAATGCAGTGAGACCATTACAGACAGAGGATGGTGGGCATCTTGGTTAAAGTGACAGGAAGTGGGGGTCAGTGGTGGGGACTCATTCTGAAAATTCTAGGGCAAAATTGGAGAACTTGCCGGACAACTGGTCTTCACCTGCTTCTGGCAGTCGTCTGTCTCCAAATCATGTTAGCCATGCTAACAAATGGACATTGCTTTTTATTTTGCTCCCATTGTTTAACGTTTCCTGTATTTATTGCTTTTAGATTCAAAAAGATACAAGAAACTGAATCTATTTTTTCTTTTCACTCTGAAGTAAAGAGACTGTTTTCCTTGTTTGAGGCAATTGCTTATTTCTCCCTCTTCTGTTTTTCCCTCCTTTAAAATGTTCTGCTACGAAGTGACCTCTAGAACCTGTATATGAAACAGGTTGCAAAGATGGTTCAGCTGAGTGCTAGAATATATTTAAGAATTCTTTGCTGACTGCCAGTTCAAGCAAAAAACAACGCCAACAAAAACCTGCTGCCTTGAAATCAAGGGCTGTTTGCTTCCTGTGGCGTTCTTTCACCTCACAACCTTTCTTTCCAGTGTCTTCGCTTTTGTAGCAATTACATCGATTGAAGAGTGACCATACATATAGGTCTGCATTTTGGAAATGGGTGCTGTGCATCCTGAATAGTGTCTCTGAGTGTGAATCCTGGTGAAAGGATTGAAGGAGGCGTCTCGCTCCGTATTTTCTCTCCCTGAACTGGTCTGTCTCAGTTCTGCTTTCTGATCATTTCCCCTGTTGGCAGAACCTGCCCTTGACCCTCAGCCGCAGTGAATCTGTGTACACTGGCACGACTCCAGATGCCTGGGGGATAAAACTTCGCCCAAGTTTGCCAATCATTCCTCGAAGCTGCCCAGTTGTTCCAGTTTCCTAGAAAATTTGTTGATGTTTCCTAGAAAATTTTGGCTCCACGTTTATCGTGGTTCCTTAGTTTATTTGACAGCGTGTCTTGCTTTGTGTTGGATACTTTAGAGGATACAGCAATAAGACTTGGGCACTGTCTTGGAATAGCTCAAAGAGGAGGAAGGTAAATAATAAGAACCTTTTAAAAATCGGTCAGGCACGCTGGCTTACGCCTGTAATCCCAGTACTTTGGGAGGCCGAGTCAGGGGGATCACTTGAGATCAGGAGTTCAAGACCAGCCTGGCAAACATGGCAAAACCCTGTCTTTACTAAAAAATACAAAAATTAGCAGGATGTGGAGGTGCATGCCTTTAATCCCATCTATTCTGGAGGCTGAGACAGGAGAATCGCTTGAATCCAGGAGGCGGAGGTTTCAGTGAGCCGAATCACGCCACTGCACTTCCAGCCTGGGCAACAGAGCGAGACTCTGTCTCAAAAAAAAAAAAAAAAAAAAAGACAAAGACAAAAGAAAAAAGTGTGCAATGTAGTGGTTTATTATATATGCAAAATTCATATTGATGACTGTCTAATTTTGGAATATTTTTATTGCCCCCAAAAGAAACCCCATACCCATTAGTGGTCCCTTTCTACTCCCCCCTCCCCAGCAGCCCTTTGCAGACACAAATCTCCTTTCTGAATCTATGGATTTGCCTGTTCTGGACATTTCATATAAATGGAATTGTATCACACGTGGCCTTTTGTGTCTGGCTTTGACTTAGCATAATGTTTTTAAGGTTATCCGTGTAACAATACTTCATTTCTTTTTATAGCTTAATTATATGCTATAGTGTGGCTATATACCACATTTTGTTTATAGGAGTCATATCTTGAGGGTGTTCTATGTTCATTGTTCCATGAGCTTTACCTTTTAAATTCATTTGTCTTCACAGTTACTCTACTTCCTAGGTAGAGTTACTGTTGCCATATTGCCGGTAAAGAAGAAGGCACACATAGGTTACACAGCAACAGAAGAAGGCGTAGACAGGTTACACAGCTAGTAAGTGGCAGAGCAAGCTTGATTTAACTTCAGAGTCTGTGCTCTTAACCATATTCTTCTCGCCACACACCATGAGTCACCAGATAGAAGACGTATTTAAAAATGATTATAAACGTGGGAGGACATTACAAAGGTCTTAAATGACTGTGGAGTTCAGTAGCTCAGAGTTGGGGGTGGCCTGTGGTATGGGGTGGCTGTTACAGTGTGCTGTACTTCGAGTCCTTTGTACTGCCCTTCAGATTATGGTGCACAGTGGATTTAGGGCAGCACAAGTGATCTAGGCCTCAGGGAGACGCGGTAAGGCTCCCAGTCCACTGACAGGGTTGCTCAGGGCTGATTCAGCAGCCTGCAGGGCTGAGCCTGAGGCCGAAGGTTTTCAGCATGTATGTGTATCTGGGTGGGGCCTGGCCTGTGCAGGCAGGGACTTGATAGCAAGCACCTCTTTTCTGCGGAATGTGGAGAAGGACAAGCAAGTCTAACCATGCTGCCCAGCTCACCACACGTATGATGAATGATGGAATGAATAAGAGATGTGATAGGTAGGTACTAGATTTGGGAGCCTTGAACCTCAAATTGAAGAGACCCTGCAGTGGCCTGCCTTGAGAGGTATATACAGTCTGTCCACATGTCTGTTACTCTGCTTGAGCTTGCTGTCTAGATTCTACCAGGAGATATCACCCAGGTGCTTTCCTTCAGTGTAGAGTCTATCTCCTGGGAGATCAGAATTCCCAGCTTAGTCTTTTCTTAGTGGAACCCTAGAAAATTGTTCTATGGGCCAGGCGCGGTGGCTCACGCCTGTAATCCTGGCACTTTGGGAGGCCGAGGCAGGTGGATCACGAGGTCAGGAGTTGGAGACCAGCCTGACCAACATGGTGAGACCCCCTCTCTACTAAAAATATAAAAAGTTAGCCTGGCGTGGTGGCGCGCACCAGTAGTCCCAGCCACTCAGGAGGCTGAGGCAGGAGAATTGCTTGAACCCGGCAGGCACAGGTTACCGTGAACTGAGATCGCACCACTGCACTCCAGCCTGGGTGAGAGAGTGAGACTCTGTCTCAGAAAAAAAAAAAAAAGAAAAATTTTCTGTGACATAATGTTTCTGTCTCTGACAGTTTAGTTATTCACTCAACAGACATTTATGAGGCTATTCTGTGCCAGGAATTGTTCTAGGCACTTGGGACGTGTGAGTGAGCAATATAATACAGAGAAGGACTTTTGCTGTCTTTATACTCTTCTGGCAGGGCAAACAGAAGAGTAAGCAATAGACATAAATAAATATGTTTTTTTTATTTAATAAAATAAGTGTTATAAAAAAAAGTTGAAGTAGAGCCAAGTAGACAAGGGATGTAAAGTGGTTGAAATATTAAATAAAGTAAGATGGTAACAGCCGGGTGCGGTGGCTCACACCAGTAATCCCAGCACTCTGGGAAGCTGAGGCAGGTAGATCACGAGGTCAGGAGTTCAAGACCAGCCTGACCAACGTGGTGAAACCCTGTCTCTACTAAAAATACAAAAATGAGCTGGGCATGGTGGCAGATACCTGTAGTCCCAGCTACTCAGGAAGCTGAGGCAGGAGAATGGCGTGAACCCGGGAGGCGGAGCTTGCAGCGAGCTGAGATCGTGCCACTGCACTCCAGCCTGGGCGACAGAGCGAGACTCCGTCTAAGAAAAAAAAAAAAAGACGTGAAAAACTTGCACTTGAAGGTGGTTGACGAATTAGCCAGGAGAGCATTGGAGGAAGAGTCTCGCAGTGCAGAATTCGGAAGGTTCAAGTAACAGGCTGGGAGGCAAGTGTGAGCATGGGAGCGAGGAGCGGCGGGAAGCCTGGAAGCCGGCTTGTCACTCCTCTGGCTAGCCAGAGGAGCTTGGTTTGTCCCCATCGTGGAATGCCAGCCATTTCAGGACTGAGCAGAGGGGTGCCGTATGGAGACGTGTGCTTTAAAGTTCTCAATGGGTTGCCCCATTGAGAATCTCATCATGAAACTGAATTTGTGATATGTTAAGCACAATTAGAATAGACAGATTAGCTCAAGAAATAAAAAATTACAAGAATCAAAAGTACTTATTTTATCTGCCTTGATTTGGAGCCTTACCTGGGCCAGAGTTTTTTGAAGATGCCCCCAGAGTTTAAAATGTATGTTATATTTGTTGTACTCCTTTCTTCCCTCCCCATTAGAGATTTGTGGGATAGCTCTTTGGCAAAATGTCAGTGCAAATGTTTGTAGAAGTGGGTGAATGAATTAAAAAGCAGAGTAGGCATTCAACTGGCAGGCTGAAAGAAAAATGTCAGTTTCCGTGGGTTAAGCAGGATCTTTGCAGCATATTTAGCACTTGACTTCGTCCAAATTTGCCTACATGAAGTAACCTCTCTGTTTTCACACATGAAATATTTAAATAACTTTAAAATATGTGTGTAATGCCGGGTATGTGACCAGATGGAAGAACACTTCTTGGCCGAAAATGTAAACAAGCTGCCACCAATGTTAATGTTACAGCTATAGACATCAATGTATTTTGGTTGGTTATATTTTATTTTTGAGCATGTACAGTTCATCAAAGTTAAGCCCAAACTGAATTCTGTTTGAATGTTTTTTTGATGGTCCTTCGTATTTATATGGATTTTTACCTGCCCTTCTTGTCTAGGATATTTTTACCCCATGTAAAATGGATGCGACTGTTTGTTTTTCAGATCATGTCCAAATAATCATTTCCATCTCTAGTTCCCTAGGGAAGAGTGTTATGCAAACAGCTTTAGGATGTTTTAGCCAGTTAATAAAGTCCGTTGTCAGGTAGGCTGAGGAGTTACTGAGTTTGTAGAGTCTGGGCAACTGATTTGCTGCTGTGTTGAACTGGGAATTGCTGTTTCTCCTGCAAGAACTTTGATTTTGGAGCACTGTGGTGAGGGGTGTTTCATGGTTATAACTGTAGAACAAAGGAAGTTAAGTATCTGTTGTGTGTCACAGGCTGTCTCATTTAATCCTAATGTTTCATGTGAGTTGATCTTATTTTACAACGAGGAAAATTCGCCTTTTGAGAGACACCATTTGCAAGATCCTAACTGCTAGTTAGTGGCACAGCTAGGCTAAGGACCCAGTTTCAACCTATTGAAGAGCCCATTCTCTTTTCACTGTCTCTGGTTGTTGTTAGGGAGGGAGTAAGGTGATATTTGTCAAGCATGTCCCAAATGATTGGGTCTGACAGATTTAGTGTTTCTTAATCTCTAGATAATTAAATGGAGAAACTATGCCTTTACATGTTTATGAATTCATTTTCAACATTGAATCAGCAAAGTAATGTTGGGTCTCTGAGCCCCAATCATCTGAATCTTGTTTGACAAATGATCGTGTGAGTATCTGGGGGATTAATGAAGGCTTAGATTCCTTACAGCTCCCTTGACCTGGAGACGATGAAGACTCAGGGATGGATGACGCTTTCCAAGGTATTTCCAGAGCCTCTGCTTCCATATGGTGATGAGTCTTCTCCCAGTGGGGCTCTAATTGCTACCTCTAAATAAAGGAGTCTAGGGAACCCTCAAATCAGACCACGTGGGAGATTTTAAATTAATTGGCATTTAATCGAAATGTTTGCAGGGATGAAGGTGCCCATGCATGCAACTGCCAGTGTTTGTGCTTACACCTCCTATCTTGAAACAGGTATAAGAGAAAAGTGAAAATGAGAAGCCTCAAGAAAACCACAGACTCAGTTTCTGGTATGAGGAGCAGGAATGATAAAAGTGGTCCTTGGCTTTGTTTATTCTAGGGAGTGCTTTTCAGCAGTGCATGTTCAGGATATGGCTTGGTCAAATGATGGCTCTTCCTCTGATTCGAAATGAAAGAGCATGGCTTTCCTGTTCAGGGTATTCTTGGTAGGTTTTAGAAAGAGATGTTTCTAAGATCCCAAATCTCCAGGTTCCGTAAGAGCTGATGCTGTGAGTGGGCTAGGAGTTGGAACTGTGTTGCCAGTGACCCTGTGGGGTGGATTTGTTTATGTACATGTGAATGCATTGGGCCAAGGGCATGGTTTGTGGCATTGGGGCAGGAGAGGAAGGAAGAACAGCAGAGCGGGTAATTGTGTATAAAAACAGAATAAACAAAATACCAAAACTTTGTTATGAAGATTCATTGAAGTAGTATATATGAACTACTCCAAGCCTGGCCTATAGGAAGCACTCTATAAATACTGTTTTTAATGTTATTATTCTTGTTTTTATTACTGTTATTTTATGTATCTCAGATGTGCATGGAAGAAAGGCTTATATGGATTAATAAGATATGCTATGTAAGTTTTATAACATTTAACTAAAAGATTAGATGATGGCTGTGATTAGAGTCTAAACCAGTCAGATGATTGGGCATTTAATCAGAATGTTTCAATGACTTAGCTAAAGGCATTATTTTTATTTTATTCCATTTCATATATATAGTTTTGAGACAGAGTCTCAGGCTGGAGTGCAGTGGCACGATCATGGCTTGCTGCATCCTTAACCTCCAGGGGCTCAAGTGATTCTCCCACCTCAGCCTCCCAAGCCACTGGGACTACAGGTGTGTGCTACTAATGCCCGGTTAAGTTATTTTTTATTTTTCGTACAGACAGGGTCTCACTATGTTGCCCAGGCTGGTCTCGAACTCCTGGGCTCAAGCAATCCCCCTACCTCAGTCTCCCAAAATGCAGGGACTACAGGCATGAGCCACCGCGCCTGGCCGCCAGCCACTGGCCCCTGGCCTCTGGCATGATTTCAGAGCATAAAATAATGTGGATTCCTGTGAACCACTCTTTCCGAGCCCCTGGTGGAGGGAAGTGAAGTGGACCAGAGTGATGTTTGACATTTCGCTCTCTGTTTTCCTTCCCTTAAGGCCCTCTGAGCACTCTGGTGGGGAAGGCAGAGATGATCAACCTGTTAGAGTGTGGAACCTTCAGAGCTGAGGCAAGAATTATGGGCTAAGGAGCAGAGCTGGAGGATTTGCTCACCTTTGTGACCCTTCGGTCTTGGGATGGGAATTTATAATTGGAGCATCAGAACATAGATGAGGATGCTCAGCAAGTCAGGAGTGGGGAGGAAACACTTCTTCATGGGAACTGTGATTCATAGCTGCAAAGTGTTCTCTACCACGAAGCTTACCCTTGACTTGACTCCACAGTGAAATGAGAACCTTTGGGGATGTGAAAGGCAGTTACCCGAGTTAGGAATGGCACATTGTCCTTCCTGTGACATGTAACTGATGGAAGCGGCTGGAGTTACTTTTACCCTGGCTCTTAATTATAAAGGGGAAAAAAAACCTTACTCAGTAATTTATGTCATTTGAGGAATATGTGCTGGTCACCCTATCATCCTTCTGTTACTATTCTGTAGGTTTCTTCATCATTTAGTCTGCAACTTGCGAGTTTCCCAAGGAACTGAGACAATGAATACATGTTTCTTCTACTTTTGAATCAAATTGACTTAGCAGCCAAATCAATAGTGAGTAGAGGATCACTCTTGTTTAAGAGGCTGTTAATCACCAGTTGTAAAAGTTCCAAGTGGGAACGGAAGGGGCAGAGCTTTAATCATGTTGGCCCTCCTTTGGAGGAGAAGAGAGAAAGAGGCTGCCAACCGCCTGGCCGAGAGATGGGAGGCTTGGAAACAGACTTTCTCCTACACATCAAAGGAGGGCTCTTGGCTTATTCAGGTTTCTCTTTTTCAGGCAAAATATGGTTGTATGTGAATGGTGTCCTTGTGAAGGAACAGGCTGGAATCAGACCGTAAGAGTTAATGTGAAGAAGGGGTCAGGTTGACAGGAAAGGGCGTTGAAGCATTTCCTGTCTCCCTGGAGTCTCCAGCCCATCAGAATTGGGGAGCTCTGTTTTAGAGGTGTCCCAGGGCTCCACCTAATCTCCCTCAAGAGCTTGTGCTGGCTCCATCTGCCAGGGGAGAGAGGTATCAGGAGGCATGTTTTTGTAAACAGAAGTGGATGGGTGGTCTTTGGATTGCATTTTTTTTTTTTTTTATTTAAAGTTTTAGGGTGCATGTGCACAACGTGCAGGTTTGTTACATATGTATACATGTGCCATGTTGGTGTGCTGCACCCATTAACTCATCGTTTACATTAGGTGTATCTCCTAATGCTATCCCTCCCCACTACCCCCTCCCCACAATAGGACCTGGTGTGTGATGTTCCCCTTCCTGTGTCCAAGTGATCTCATTGTTCAGTTCCCACCTATGAGTGAGAACATGCGGTGTTTGGTTTTCTGTTCTTGCGATGGATTGGATTTTCAGCTTTTGCATCTGCTTATTTACTAATCAGTTGGTGAAAGGAAGGGACGGAGGAAGCTAAAGAGCGCACAGCAATGGGGAGAGACAACTAGAGATTGGCAGAGGTCTTAGGGAAGAGATACTTTTGCCTCTGAAATAACCACATGAGTGGGGGCATCCGTCTCCTGACAGAGTGATGAAGATGGGGTCATCTAATTCACATGAGCACCAAGCAACATTCAGGGCAGCCAAAGCTGTCCACACTGCTTGCCTCCAAAAGTGTGGAAGTAAAATAAAAATAAGCTCGACTGTTAATGGGCATTATGTGTCCAGGTTCCATCATCACCGAGGTAAGGACAGTGGAAGTGAGAGTGCCTGGCTGCACTAGATGCCCCGTGGGCTGGCGTGGCTGCAACACGGGGGGATTCAGGTGGGGTCAGGACAGGTTTCTAGCTAAGAGAGGCAGAACTAGAAAGAAAAAAGTTGAGCAGGAATCAAAACCTGGACAGAAATAGCACATTTCATAATCAGCAGATGAAGTAAGCATGGTAGGAGAGGAGGAGTGGGAGTTCTGGGGCTGGGAGGACAGGTGCTCTGGCCAAGTCTGCTAGTGTGGGACTCATATACAAATGGAGCATACGTTTCAGGAGGCTCCTTGTCTGATTGTGCATGGAGGTTTGCCATGGCTGCTTATGAGCCTGGGCTGGGGGCTGTGTAGGTACTTCTCTCTTGCAGTCTTTTTGGCAGGTTGGCAAAGAAGAGGGTATTTATTTCTATTTTATGATTTGGGTAAACAAGGCTCCAGGAAGTGAAGTAACCTGCAGGTTACGTGGCTAAGTGGTAAAGCCAGGATGTAAATATAGGTTTTCTGTTACAATTCTTGGGATGGAGAGGACGCTCTCTTCCCTGACCCAGCTGTCTTGCTATTTATATGTACATACTGTATACAGACGTCACTGCTTCCCAAGTAGAGATACGTTTATATTTCTGTGAATTCATCATGTCTAACTTTCATGAGCAAATGTCCCTACCTGTATTGCTTTTTAATCCAGAAGGACGCGTGCTGAGCATCTCTGTGGTCCCAGCACAGTATGATGTTAGGACTGGCCTCTACGCTGTGATGATAGTCTCCTTGTCTGATCAGAGCAAGCAGAGAAGCACAGGTTCCTCGAGCTGGGTTTTTAGCACGTGTTCCCCATAAGAAAGCTGATGAACATTCCACTCTGACGTGTCAGAGACGGGAAGGAGCTTTCTTTTCGCACTTGTCTTCTGTAGTTCCATTGACAGGACTAACTTAGTGACAGAGGATCCTTTAGCAAAGCTACCGATGTGGGTGACTGAGCCTCTCGCTGCCCAGAGTTGAATTATGTTATTCCCTTAGTAAATCTGGATGCCAGCCCTGATCTCATCTTCAGGCTCTCTGACCTGAGCTAGTAGCTTTTACTTTCTCAGCCTCAGTTTTCCGAACTACAAAATGAGCGTAGGCTAAAAGCCCTCCCACGCATACTAAGCTAGCTGGGCACCAACCTTGTATGTCTGGGAAGGAAAGGCCACATGTGTTCTTCTCACCCCGAGGGCATGCTACTTCTTTCCCTCCAGTCTCTTAAGACTTCTGTTGGTCAAAGACACAGTCTGCCAAAGGCTAGGGCCCTTTTGTCAGTTTTCCTGCCATAATTTCCACTAGAATGGCCCTGATTGCACTTAACATGCACAGTGGACATGACAACCTCGGAGGCATTGGACCATGTCCACTTCCCAGAGAACCAAAAAATTCCCGGATCGGAATGTTCTTTGAATCTCCATTGATGATTTTTCTTTTGTTGCATAGGATGACTTATGAGATTGATAATACTAATATTGTTCTTCAGGCCTTTCCTCCTCAGACCTGTCACTGGCATAAAGGATTATTTTTTGAATTTTCTCTGTATTACTTCCATGTGTTCTCTTTTATTATCATTATTATTAGTTGACTTCATTTTATTAAAGATAGTGTTACTTGGAGTCAGTTCTTGCGGCTGAGTTGATTTAAGAGGAAACGAAGCTTACATATTTACTATAATTTTGTGTCTATAACATCTACAATATTTATGGCATTAATTTTGTAGTGCAATGCATTGTGTACCAGAACAGCATGTTATATGCATGAATGGTGGTGCTTTGACTGAAAAATGTGTCCTGCGGTAGCTTTGTCCTCAGGCGTGGAACTAAATTTGCACACCTACTAAATGACCAAGTGAGTGTTTAGAAACCTCTGGCTCTGACAGGCAACCACGGGAGGCCAGGGTTCAACGTGGTAGACCGTGTTCCTGCCGTACTTCCCATTCATCTCTTCAGTCCATTCCTACTTCAGCTGTGCCCCAGTTCAGCTCTTTGTTTCCCCCACTGGGTCGTTACAGAAGGCTCCTGGTTGACCTCTCTGCCTCTGGTTTTACAACAGCTATTTCATCTTTTATATGCCCCCCGAGTGGTGACTCGCACTCCTAGCTACTGCCCGGTCATCTCCTTGCTTAAGGACCCTACTTGCGCTCCATTCCCTGTATAAAGTGAAGACACTCTGGCCTGCCATCCCTGGCTCTTGACCCACTGCCCATGGAGCTTATTTGAAACCCTCTCACCCCTCTGCCTGGTTCACTTCTACTCGTGTCTACGGCACACTAGACTCTGCCACTTCTTACAAACTCATCCTTCCTTCAAAACCTGTTCCTTTGACAAAGAACCCCTAGCCTTCAGGGATTTCTTCCTCTTCCAAACCCTAGCAACCCCCAGCGTAGCCTGATGTATTAGTTACCCATTGCTGTGTAACAGATTACTCCACACTGTAAAACAACAAATATGTATTATCTCTCATGGTTTCCGAGGGTCAGGAATCTGGGAGTGGCTTAGCAGGTGGCTCTGGCTCAGAGTTGCTCATGAGGTTGTGGTCAAGTTGTCGGCCAGAGTCGCAGCCTTTGGAGCACTTGACTGGGCCGGAGCATCCACTTCCAAGTTTGCCTGTGAGGCTCTTGGCAGGAAATCTCACTTCTTCACTTCGTCCTCTCCGTAGGGCTACTCAACATCATGTCAGGTAGCTTTTCTAAAATGAGTGATGAGAGAAAGAAAGACAGACACAAGACTAAGATTGAAGCTGCAATGCCTTTTGTAACCCAATGTTGGATGCAAAAACCATCACTCCTATTTATCACACTGACTACTACCTTTGATACAAGGTGAGAGGTGACTAAGGATGTGAATACCAGAAGGTGGGGTTGTTAGGGGCCACCTGGGAGGCTGGCTGCTACACCTGCCTTATATTGTTTTTGCATGCATGTGTTCTGTTTTGCCAGCTAGCCTGCACTGTGTAAGTCTGCAGGCTGGTCTCCTTGACTGTGTGATTCCCTTAGTTCATCCAGAGTGCTTTTCATGAAGATACTTATTTTGTTTTCAAAATAATCTGTTGCCCTCTCCTCCTTTTTTTAAGAGATAGAGGTAACTGGGGCCCAGAAGGGTTGGTTATCTAAGTCAGTCAACTACCGTGTGACAGAACACGTGAATTCACTCCTAGGTCTTTAAATCTAAAACCCGTGTTCTGTCCACTATACAAATGGTATGCTGATTTTACTTTCTATAATATGTTTTCTACAACCTGCCTCTTGTCTATAAGCTTTGGTGTTAATTAAAAGGAACAACTTGGAAGCTCCCAATGATTGCAGGGAAGTATTTGTATATAACAGTTTTAAGGTGGGAAAAGTTTCCGAGAAGTTGTCTTAACCAACTGAAACCTCATCTTCCCGGCCTTCATCTGTTCAGCAGCTGCCTAGCCAAAGCCTCTGATTTATTTGACTGTTCTACTGATCAAGGGAGCTTAAGAGGCCCATACGAATACTATGTTTTAGCAGTATTTTTCTTATTAAGTCATCTGGGGAGATTCAGCTGGTCACCTCCTCCCACCACAAGAAACTTTCTACCATAGCGCCTTGCTCACCTGTTTTTAACAAGTCATGCTCTTGTGAACAGTCTCTGGGTTGTCTAGGTTTGGAGGGATTGCACTGGAAATTCAATTGGAAACTCTCCGAATCACGCACTCTGGATACCGCGACTTAGCTTCAGAGGAGGTTCTAGGAAAAGAAAAGAAAAGAAAAAAGAGAAAAAAGTCTTTGCCATACTCCCAAGTACAAAGTTATGGTGGTTGAATTCAATAAAGGAGCTTTGATTTTCTTTTTCATTTTGAACAAAATACTGGTCCCTTTGGTTGACTTTGAAAATGTGTAATGTGTGTGTTTCTAATTTCAGTTATTCGCCCTTTTCTGCAGAAAGGGGAACACTGCAGGTGGCTTTCTGAAACTTGAACGCCTCGAGTTTTTGTGTTCCCTCTCATGATCACCTTTTATATCTGCAGGGGACATTAGACTTATTCTTGTAGTGATCTTTAGATTTTTGGCTTATTCGCTAAAGACATATCTTTTTGAAACATTTTTATTGAAGTATGTCTTCTACCCCCCAATGGTTGGAGGAATTTTGAATATTGTTTTCTAACCTCTTTTCTTATCTCTGCATAGAGATGCTTTTTATTTTTTACCTGCAGTGGCCGGGGGTTGGTTTAATATTACATGCTTCTCCACGGTGAGTTTCCCTAAAACGGAATTTTTTGGATCTCTTTAAAGAGTCTGAACATACTGGGAAAAGATGAGAAAGGGATTTGAAAAAGAATTGAGAATGAACTTTCTCAAATACGTCTATGCTCCTAGGTGGTTAGAAGGTTATTTTCTGTATAGATTGACATTTTCTTTAGCGGCTATAGTCTGAACGAAATTCCTTCCTCTGGAGCTCTGGGGAAGCTCCCATTCTGCTGACAGTAGAATTGTGTCTTGCTAGTTTGTTTTTACATATACCTAGATCTAGACTTAGGTAAATAACAGATACCCACACATACAGACACGTAAATGTATATGTAGACATATCTGCAAATACAACATATTTCCAGAAACTTCTGTATTTATGTGCTGTTCCTTCTTACTGTCACCTTCAATATAAATGGACATTTATACATGTAGGGAGCAGTTAACTGAAAGTCTTCAAGATGAGTTGCTTGATGAAGTAGCTTTGGGCACTTTTTAAGTACATTGTACAGGGCCCATCCAGTTCTAATTGCCAGGAACACCACAGGTAGGACAGGTTTAGCAGAAGGAAAACATAGTTTGGAGCAGGGAGAAGAGGGCCCCAGAGAGAAACAGAAGGCTGTTTTGCTCCAAGAAGGAAGGTGTACAAATCCAGAGGGGGTACATGCAAAAGGAATTAAGGTGACCTGTGTGTGTTGACCTCTTCACCTTCTGATATGTATATATTTTTGCTTATAATAAGCATGCTAGTAATTGTAATTGTTGATATTTACAGCACTCAGCTAGTTTTCCAGCACAGCCACACATTTTATCTTCTTTAGCCCTCACAAAACCCTGGCCTCCCACTCCACCCCTCACCACCATGAAGTCATAAGTAGTTTTCCTTTTGTAAAAGAAAAAGGTCGTAACTTAGTGGCTAAGTGATTTACATAGCTAAAAGTGGGAAACCAGGGTCTCAAACCCAGGCTTTTCTGACTTCTAATTCACGATGTGCCTCTGCTCCTAACCTAAATGGGCATTCACCAGTTTGACTTCCAAAAAGGAAGATGATACAGTGGATACTTCTGTTGTCTCTTCTATCCCTGCTCCAAGATTCCATGAGGGCAGAGTCAAAATCGTGTATATATTTTTGTATCTCTAATTTCTACTTCATTCTTGGTGTGATAGAAACATTGGAAAGTATGCTGGTTTAAAATACGTCCACAAATTATTTGATATTCACGTCTAAAGATGGAGCCCACTTTTCTCTTGAAGGTGAGTTGGACCTAGTGATTTGCTTTTCATGCATAGACAAAAGTGGAAGTGATAGTGTGCACCTGTATAGACTAGTTGTTAAAGGCACTGTGGTGGCCGGGCGCGGTGGCTCAAGCCTGTAATCCCAGCACTTTGGGAGGCCGAGACGGGCGGATCACGAGGTCAGGAGATGGAGACCATCCTGGCTAACACAGTGAAACCCCGTCTGTACTAAAAAAAATACAAAGAAAAACCTAGCCGGGCGTGTGATGGGCGCCTGTAGTCCCAGCTACTCCGGAGGCTGAGGCAGGAGAATGGCGTAAACCCAGGAGGCGGAGCTTGCAGTGAGCTGAGAACGGGCCACTGCACTCCAGCCTGGGAGACAGAGCGAGACTCTGTCTCAGTCAGTCAATCAATCAATCAATCAATCAATAAAAGAAAAGAAAGAAAAGAAAAGAAAGAAAGGCACTGTGGTTTTCTCCTTGCCCTCTCTTGGATCGCTTCCTGTAGGGGAAATAGCTGCTATCATGAGCACACTTAAGATGTCTTATATAGATGCCCACGTGTTAAAAACCAAGGCCTTCTGCCAGCAGCCAGTGAAGAACTGAGGCCTCTGGTCAATGGCTTGGAAAGAGATTTTCAGCCCCAGTCAAGCCTTCAAATGGCTACAGCTCCAGCCATGAGTGATGTCGCTGCAGCTTCATGAGAGAGCCTGTGCAGACATGGAGCTCTGCCGTTCCTGGATTCTCAGCTTACAGAAACTAAAAGAGAAGAAGTGTTTGTTGTTAGAAACCCCTAAGTGTGGGGGTGTTCTGTCATGTCATAATAGAAAACTAATGTAGGAGTAGATGGGCGGTACTTCCGGGTTTCTGGTGTTTCTGATACTGACTTGATATGAACTGTGATTTGTTGGCATTGGCTGCTTCTCAGTTGTTTTCTTTCAACTAAAAAATGTGTGGCAGTTTCGTGTGTTTCTCAGATTAGACAATCACCTGGGGATCATTTAAAAATACAGAATCCAAAGCCCCAGACTCATGACATGGAATGTCCTAGAATGGCATTTTGGAATCTGTATTTTTTTTTGCAAAACCTTTTGAGATGATTCAGATGCAGAAAGCCCAGACTCATCCAGGGAATGTCGTTTGGAAACCAGTGAGCGAGAGCCCTTTCCTTGATTCAGGTCTGACAATCAAGGTTTGCTACAGGATTCCTCCATGGGGTTCTCTCCCGGGAGCTCGTCTTAATGCCTCTGTGCTGAGGGGCATGCCTTGGAATGATGAACTGTTACAGTCTGCAGCTTGTTCTCCCCTTGAGCTGCGTCTTGTGCTTGGTGGGGAGCCCAGGTCGGACAGGGATGGAGGATTGCCTGTTCAGGCCTTGAGTGTGACCAGGAGCCGAGAAGGAGACATGTTCCAGTGCTAATGCTGACACTGATGTGTGGTAACACTCTTAACAACAGGCGTGTTTATGTGGGAATGTCTCTCCATGTTTACAGCCTTCAGAAGGCCCTTTTGGGAAAGAAAACCACTCAGGAGAATAAGTAGCAATGGTGAGCTCTCTCAGGAGGAAACGTGTGGGCTTTCTAGCGGGAAAGAAGAATTGCTAATACTTACTGTGGTCAGCAGATGCTGACATAGTTCTGGGCTCAAACAGGGCATATGTTAACATGTATTTTTTTAGTTCTTCAGTGTCATAATCCTAATTTAAAACAGGTGCTTCAAGCATTATGGCCGTACCCTGGGCATGGTCTTTGGACGTCTATGCCAAGTGTTTTCGTGTTTTGTTGTATCATCTGCATTTTTTAAAAAGAAAAAAGTACAGATGTCTGAGGGTACCTGTTTCTTCCCATGAGCCGTGTTCGAGTGACCTTGGGAAAATTAGTTACCAGCATTAAGATGAAAGTCTTTTCTTTAGAGAAAGGAGAAACCTAGGCAGGATGATTGAATCATCTAAACAGTTAAATCTGTTCAGTATTGTATTAGCTTGCTAAGTCTGCCATAACACAGTACCACAGACAGCGTAGCTTAAACCGCAGAAATTTGTTTTCTCACAGTTCTGGAGGCTGGAAGTCTAAGTTCAACGTGTCAATAGGTGTGGTTTCTCCTGAGGCCCCTCTCCTTGGCTTGCAGACGGCGGCCTGCTTGCTGTGTCTTCACATGGCCTTCTTCTGTGTATGTGCACCCTTGTGCATCCAGATATCTCTTCTTATAAGGCTACCAGTCAGATTGAATTAGGACTCACTCTAACAGCCTCATTTTAATTTAATCACTTCTTGAAAGGCTGTATTTCCAAATACAGTAACATTCTGAGGTTACTGGGGGTTAGGGCTTCAACATAAGAATCTGTGAGTCTACAACTTAGCCCATAACAAGCACCCAGGTTGCTTTTGTGTGTTAGAGTTCTGTGTGAAGCAATGGCTTGGGGTGGGTGCCAGGCACCCTTGGGTTTCTGTAGCAGAAGTAAAATAGAGTGAACTCCCTATAGACCTTTGATCCATTGTCTCCTTTTTCAGAAACACGCTCTGAGATTATCTCTGTTAGGGAGTCACCGCATGCTACCTTCAAGGAATGCCCTCTATTTAATATTAAAGGAAGCTGAGGTCCAGGTAGGGATAGAGCTATGTCTGTAATTAGATCTCTTGATTTATAACCCAGTTCCATCCACTCGGAAACAAACCAGAGCATATAACCATATTCTCTGACCTCACTATTGCCTCACTCCAGCACCTCAGAGACACCCAGCTTAGGAGTGGTGGGACTTTTTTTTTCAACTCCGGAGAGGGAGGATATAATGGTGCTTCACTGGGAATGTGCTGAGAACATTCTGAAAATAGTGGCATCCTGTAATCAAAAGCTTTTTGTCTGAGGGAAGGCTTTTTTTTTTTTTCTCCAATCCTTTCTTCTTGATCTTCCAAAGGAGGTCAGGTTTTTCTCCATGAGTTCTAGGATCAAGGCTAGTAAATCTGTAAGCTGGCAGAGTTTTGTTATATTTAAACAGAGGTAGAACAGAGACAGTAGTAGAAGTGATTCATCTAATTGTTTTAGTTTAATTCCAGAGTTAAGACTGAAAATGATTCTTAATGTCTTAATAAATAGTTTTAGACCAACAGACAGTTAAAATGTTTTAAGAAATTAGATCAAATTGTTATCATTTTTTTCTGGAATCTGTAAGTGACTTGGGAATCAGAGCCTAGCATTTTTCTGGATTAAGTGGAATAAAATTGGCAAATGTGGTTGTATGCTTTTAAGACTTTTTTTTTTTTTTAAAGACACTTTCTAAAGATCCATGGGCAAATAAAATGTGAATAATTGGCTGGGTGCAGTGGCTCACGCCTGTCATCCCAGCACTTTGGGAGGCCGATGCAAGCTGATCATGAGGTCAAGAGATTGAGACCATCCTGCCCAACATGGTGAAACCCTGTCTCTACTAAAAATACAAAAATTAGCTGGGCATGGTGGCGTGCGCCTGTAGTCCCAGCTACTCAGGAGGCTGAGGCAGGAGAATCGCTTGAACCTGGGAGGTGGAGGTTGCAGTGAGCTGAGATTGCGCCACTGCACTCCAGCCTGGCATCAGAGCAAGACTCCGTCTCAAAAAAAAAAAAAAAAAAAAAAATGAACAGTCCTCTCAAATATCTGTACCTCTGATAGAAAGCAATTGTCTGCACAGTCCAAGGAACATTTCAGTCTATCCCAGAAAGAAATTCTGCCAGCATTGTATTGTTGTTCCCAGTTTGTCTTGCTCTCACAGTAGAACAGCTGGCACTTCCTTGTTGTGTTTGGCTTCCTTGTTTTTGTTCCTTGGCTGAGATGTGAAG
The DNA here is from genome assembly GCF_002776525.5 of Piliocolobus tephrosceles. Classification (NCBI taxonomy): domain Eukaryota; kingdom Metazoa; phylum Chordata; class Mammalia; order Primates; family Cercopithecidae; genus Piliocolobus; species Piliocolobus tephrosceles. The sequence goes on along the minus strand of NC_045435.1, from coordinate 188,561,234 downwards.
GACTTGGGAGAAACCTTGGGAAGGTCAGAAAAGTAGTGGCAGAAGACACAAAAAGTAGTGGCCGCACAGGAGAAACAGCATGTGCAAAGAGGAGGCCTGATGGAAAAGCAGTGGAATGGGGATGAGAAAATTTGGATTTTTGTCTTTTTTTTTTTTTTTTTGATATAACTTTGGGGAAAATTACTTCCTCCATCTTCATGTCCTTATTTGCATCATAACTGGATTTGTTTGTTTGTTTTGTTTGTTTTGTTTTTTGAGATGAAGTCTCGCTTTGTTGTCTGGGCTGGAGTGCAATGGCACGATCTTGGCTCACTGCAACTTCCACCTCCTAGGTTCAAGCGATTCTCCTGCATCAGCCTCCCGAGTAGCTGGGACTACAGGCATGAGCCACCATGCCCGGCCTCATAACTGGATTTGAGTCAGAGAATCTGAGGCACCTCAGTGTCGCTGAACTCGATTCATTCATTCACACAAATTGTCCGAGTACCTGCCATGTACCATGTGCCTGCAGTGTGATTGATCCGGCAATTCAAAGATGAATGAACTGAGATCATTGACCTCAAGCTGCTTGGTCCAGTAGCAGAGACAGACATATGAGACAACCATTTGTGATGCCATGTTGTGAGTGTCATGGGAATACAGATAAGGATGGGATTAGCCTTGATGGAAAGAGAGGGAAGTCTGCAGGACTCAACAGAGGAAAAGATCTTTCCCTAGAAGAAGAAGGTGAAGTTAGCCTGGGCAGCCAGGCTGGTATGAGAAGAATCATAGAGATTGAGAAACTTCATTGGAACAACAGTGAGTAACACTACCACATGATCTAAAGTATTGACAACTTAGTCGTGTGCTTTTGAGACTCTACGTGCACCCAGAGCTCTAGGGTTGATCTGCGGGTTGATATGGAAACCCTTGCCCCATGTCTCCGTGCTCTGTAAGGCTGGAAAAGCATAGAATCTATTTTTGTGCTCTGACTTCGTTGCCCATCTGTCAGAAAATGCCCTTTTCACAGCAGGGTTCTAGTGACTTAATTATTGTTTGTGAAATATTTAGAAGTTTAGGGCAAGGATGAATTTCTGTTGCGAAACTGAAGGCACACAAGTGAGATGTTTAAAAATGAAGTGGAAGTTTTTTGTTTTTGTTTTGTTGTTGCAGAAGAAAGATTTTTAATGCTTGAAGGTGCTGTCATAGTTGCGTCAGATTGTCAGAAAATTATGTTGTACGTCGGAGGAAAAAAGAAGAGCCTTTTGAGGAGCTGCTCTAAAATTATTTTTTGTTTAGTCTCTTAACTCTTTGGCTTGAATGAGTCATTGACTTTCCTTGCCAAGATAGGGTTAGCATTTGTTTTGTGTTTTAAAAGCAGGCCAAGGAATTGCCATGAGGGGAGACAACCCAAGCAACTGGAAGAAGAATTGCTAGAAATTGTGTTACAGTTGTTTAGTCTGAATGTGATTAGAAACAACAACAAAAATTACCTAACATTATTGATTTTAAAATTTGTTTTCTGCTTTCTTCCAAAAAAAAAAAAAAGGTCTAAAGAAAAAAGATTTTACTGTAATGTGTCCATTAAAATACAGGGCAAAGCTAAAGTCTCACAGGAAGGTTTATGTAGCAGGAAATGTTGTATTTGACATAGGTAGATAGCTATTGTTTGAGTGCATAAATTTTAGATAAAAGATTCCTGGCAGTCTATGCAAAAAAGGAAAAAATGGTTGCCTAGCAACTTTTATTGATTGATTTAAAAGAGACAGGTCTGTCAGTAGAGGTACTCTTTTTTTTTTTTTTCTTTTTCTTTTCCAGATGGAGTTTCATTCTTTTGCCCAGGCTGGAGTGCAGTGGCTCGATCTCTCGGCTCACTGCAACCTCCGCCTCCTGGGTCCAAGTGATTCTCCTGCCTCAGCCTCCCGAGCAGCTGAGACTACAGGCGCACGCCACCACGTCCAGCTAATTTTTGTATTTTTAGTGGAGACAGGGTTTCACCGTGTTGCCCACGCCGGTCTCAATCCCTTGACCTTGTGATCTGCCTGCCTCGGCCTCCCAAAGTGCTGGGATTACAGGTGTGAGCCACCGCACCTGACCATACTCTTTCATATCTTTATTATGCAGATTTTTAAATATTATAAACATTGAATAGTATAATTTGCCATCACTTAAGTTTTCCAGCTGATGATAAACTTTACTTGGTAAGACAAGTTTTTTGCATTGGCCTTCAGTAAAATCTTTCACTTAGTTGAAAACATTTTTATATGGAGAGGGGATGTAACTAAGGCAATCTAGGTTTGTGATTTTCTATTACAATTTGATCCAAGAAAAAATATCAGTAAGTGTGTCAATATTATCTTGTTTAGACCAGTGTTTTAAAACTTGTATGTTCGTAAGAACTGTCTGGGGCCCTTGTTAAAATACAGATTCCATTGCCAGTTGCAGATTTACTGAATCAAAGTCTCTAGGCAAGGGACCTGGGTGTATATTTAACAGAGGCACCAAGTGATTTCTTATGCTCAAACAGGTTTAAGGAACACTGCTGTAGATGGTTTTCCTTGACTCTTTTTTTCCTCTCAGCTGGGCTTTGTAGCAGTCATTTTGAGTATAAATTGTGATAGGAGCCTGAGGCAATAGCATTAAAAGTGAGTTGGCAAAGCCCAGCAGAGCCAGTTTAATTAGCTAGTTTGGATAACTGTAATGTCATTTCCCCTTCTCAAGCTGTGGTGCTTCAGGATGCTGCCCATCAAGTTCCTTCCAGGTGTCTTTTCATCTGTTTTTCCATTGATCCTTACACCATCTGTGTGTGGTGGGCAGAACAAGTAAAATAATTGTATTTCATTGATTTTTTTTTTTAAAGATGCTCCCCTTTCTCACAATTGTGCATCCCTAATAATAGTATGCATCGTAGAATGGATTGTCTAAATATGAATATTTTTCGCTATTCTAGTGATTTGTAAAGTAATGGTGCATCTTACATCCAAAAATGTTGAAGATTTGATGAACTGCCATGGCTCCTTTCACAGATGAGTCATCTGAGATACTAAGAAGGTGATGTGACTATGGAAAATTGCTACTAGCTGCGAAAACCCAGTCTCAGATCCATCTTTCTGTTCTAGTACTAGTTTTCTGCTGCTGAGTGATCAATTATTCCAAAACTTAGTGGCTTAAAACAACATTAAGCATTTGTGATCTCACACAGTTTCTTGGAGTCAGGCATCTAGGAGTGGTGTAGTTGAGTAGTTCTGGTTTGTGGTCTCTTATGAGGTTGCAGGGCTGCAGTCATCTAAAATTTGACTGGGGCTAGAGTTTCCACTGGATTCACATGGCTGGCAAGTTGGTGATGGTGCTGGGAGGCCTTGGCTCATCCCCTTTGGGCCTCTCCACAAGGTTCCTTTGAAGTGCTGCAACATAGTGACTGGCTTCTACCCAAGCATGTGATCCAAGGAATCAAGGCAAGAAAAGGTTGCAGTGTCTTTATGACCTAGCTTCCGAAGGCTCATACTTATCACGTTTACCTATTTGATCTGCCACACAGACCAACCCTCATTCAGTGTTCGAGGGGGCTACACAAGAGTACGGGTATCAGGAGGTGAGGATCACTGGGTGTGGGCTATTTCCTTCAGACCACACAGCCTTTTTGACATGGTTTTGTCCTTATTAGCTTGGGCATCTCGTACCCATAGGTCAGTCCTTAAATTGAATAAATGGAAACTCCCTGTGATTTATGTTCCTTTCCAGCGGTTCTAGAACTTTAACATGCCTGTAGATCCACTGGGTCTTCTGTTAAAACACAGATTCTGATTCATTAGGTCCCAAATGCAGGCTGAGATTCTTCATTCTAGCAAGCAGATGATGCCTTTGCTTCTGGGCCATGAACAACACTTTGAGTGGCAAAATGAACAGGCAGGCAGACTTCCAATAGCACTTGCACTGCAACCCAAACTCTTCTCCTTCTCAAGATGTACTTGCCTCTTCCTTTTCTTTTGTAGAGAGATAACTGGTTTGGGGAGAAGTAACCAGAAAAACAGAGGAGCCTGCCTCATGAAGTCGGTTAACAAAAGGGATGTATGAAGCAGATAAGAGCCATGCATTATTAGGTAGGCAGAGTACTGCAGCTGTGAGTCTGTTCATAGTGAAGGTCAGGTTTCAGACAGCAACAGCTGGGTGCTCAAAGTGGTGAGGTCATTAGCTTGCAGGGGGTGGGGGTGCAGAATGGAACCCAAACAGCGCTTAAAATGAAACATGTCAATGCATTATTCAGAACTCAGAGCTCAGATGTCCGTCAGTGGATCCTCATCTTTTTTCTCTTCTCTGCCTTTGACACACATACACACACATACACTCACACACACATCTTTGAAGCATTAACATACTAAGAGTCAGGAAAACTCTATGTTCATAATATATTTTTTGAATAAAATGAAGAATGTAGCCTGGTGTGGTGGCTCACAACTATAACCCTTGCTCTCTGGGAGGCCAGGGTGAGAGGATGGCTTGAAGCCAGAAGTTTGAGACCAGACTGGGCAACATAGCAAGATCCCAACTCTACAAAAATAAAAAATACAAAAAATTATCTGGGTATGGTGGCATGCACCTGTAGTCCTACCTGCTTGGGAGGCTGAAGCAGGAGGACCCCTTGAACCCAAGAGTTCAAGACTAGCCTGAGCAACATAGCAAGACCCCTGTCTCTACAATAAACAAATACATTAGCTGGACATGGGGGTGCATGCCTGTGGTTCCAGCTATACAGGAGGCTGAGGTGGGAGTATCACTTGAGCCTAGGAGGTTGAAGCTGCAGTGAGCTATGATTGTGCCACTGCACTCCAGCCTGGGAAACAGAGTGAGATCCTGTCTCACCATTTATAGATACACCATACATACAAACATAAACATAGACAGAAGAATGCTCCAGAGGAGAGCACACATGAGGCATTGATTTGTCAAAGGAACAACAGTCATTATCTGAGGCTGCCCATTAATGTCATCCAGTCCATACATGGCTGGTGGGAATGCAAAATGGTACAAGCACTTTGGAATATAATGTGACACTTTACAAGAAAGTCAAACACACACCCACACTTAAAAAATGAACAGCAATTGCACTTCCAAGTATTCATCTGAGATAAATGGAATTTATTTCAACACAAAGGCCTGTACACAAATGTTTACAAAAGGTTTATTCGTATTAGCAAAAACCCAGAAATGGGTGAATGGATAAATTGTGTCACATCTGTACAAAAAGAAGCAAGCTATTGATACTCAGCAAAATGGATGAACTTTAAAAGCATCATGCTAAGTGAAAGAAGCTAGTCATAAAAGGCTACAAACTGTCATTTATATGTCATTCAGGAAACAGTAAAACTACAGGCATAAATCAGAACAGAGATTGCCTGGGGGCTGGGAAGGGGATTAACTGCCAAGGGGTGTGAGAAAACTTTTTGGGGTGATGGAAATATTCTGTCGTAATTGTGGAGGTTATACAACTTTATACCTTTGCCAAACTTATCCAGCTGCATCTTTAAAAGAGGGTGACTTTTGTTGTATATAAAGTATACCTTAATAAGTATGACTTAAAAAAAATACATCAACCTGTCCAAATCTACCATTTTCCAAATGAGAAAACAGGCCCCAGATGAGGAAACTGCTTGCTAGCTCTTGTGAGTCAGGGACACAGGCATCTTGGGCCCCACTCCTGCTGCAGAGGTGCGCTGGATCCTTGGCCTCCTGTCCCATTCCAGAGCACACTCCAGGTAGGACTCAGATGCTGATCTTCACTTCTCCATGCGCCATTGTGTGTGGCTTTTTAAAACCTACACTTGACTCTGCTGCCCTTTGGGCTGTTGACCTACAGTTTGGCTGGAGGGCTCCTAATTAGAAAATAAAACAAACTTGCATTCAGGCAGAATCCAAAGTATTCACGCAGCTGATAAAGACATACCCCAAACTCGGTAATTTATAAAGAAAAAGAGGTTTAATGGACTCACAGTTCCACATGACTGGGGAGGCCTCACAAACATGGCGGAAGGCAAAAGGTATGTCTTATATGGCGGCCGACAAGAGAATGAGAGCCAAGCAAAAGGGGTTTCCCCAAATAAAACCATCAGATCTCCTGAGACTTATTCACCACCACGAGAACAGTATGGGGGAAACCAATCCCATGATTCAATTATCTCCCACTGGGTCCCTCTCCCAACACGTGGGAATGATGGGAGCTGAAATTCAAGATGAGATTTGGGTGGGGACACAGCCAAAGCGTATCAAACATAAAGCTACAGCAGGAGCTTCTATGCACATACGGCATTCTACTTTTATGGTGGGGAGGGGAAAGCAAAACTATCAGTTTATTCAGAAGGGTGCCTTGAAGGACACTAAGTCAGTCTAGAAAAAACAGAATGTTCTATAAACAACAACATTTTGTTGCAGAAAGCAGGTAAGATGGCCGGGCACGGTGGCTCGCGCCTGTATTCCCAGCACTTTGGGAGGCTTAGGCGGGCGGATCACGAGGTTAGGAGATCGAGACCATCCTGGCTAACACAGTGAAACCCCATCTCCCCAAAAAATACAAAAAATTAGCCGGGCGCGGTGGCGGGCACCTGTAGTCCCAGCTACTCGGGAGGCCGAGGCAGGAGAATGGCGGGAACCCGGGGGCAGAGCTTGCAGTGAGCTGAGATCCAGCCACTGCACTCCAGCCTGGGCGACAGAGCGAGACTCTGTCTCAAAAAAAAAAAAAAAAGCAGGTAAGATTTGGAATGAGCCAGACCTGGTTTTAGTTTCTGACTCTCCTTTCCCCCTTCATGCTCCTGAGTAGCCACTTAACTTCTCTGTCTGGGAAATAGTGACCGTAATTCATACATCACAGGGCTTCTGTGAGGTTTAAATAAGAAACTGGGAAATAGAGTACCTCTCCAGCGTCAACAGACTTCTCTAAGTGTCAGCACTGGGCTATGTGCTTCACACACATCATCTTAAACCCTCATAGTCATGGTTCCCGTCGTGGAGGTGAGCCAGCCCAGGGAACACAGTCTGCCAGGGATTATACCAGCTGGGCAGCCCAGTGGTCATGAGTCCATTTCAATACGTGATTGTGGATCTGAATCAAGTTCTATTTATAAGATAATAGGTTGGGGAGCTTGGAAAGAGTGAAATTTTGCTTCTTAATTTCAGAGGAAGCTTTCTTTTATACTTTTTGCTCTTTAAGAAAGAGAGGGGGCCGGGCGCGGTGGCTCACGCCCCTAACCCCAGCACTTTGGGAGGCCGAGGTGGGCAGATCACGAGGTTAGGAGATCGAGACCATCCTGACTAAAGTGGTGAAACGCCGTCTGTATGAAAAAAATACAAAAAATTAGCCAGGCGTGGTGGCAGGCGCCTGTATAGTCCCAGCTACTTGGGAGGCTGAGGCAGGAGAATGGCCTGAGCCTGGGAGGTGGAGCTTGCAGTGAGCTGAGATCGCACCACTGTACCCCAGCCTGGGTGACAGAGCGAGACTCCCTCTCAAAAAACAAAGAAAGAAAGGGAAAACAATTGAAGCCTAAATTGGAATGCTGAGTGAGTGCCAAACTTCAGCTGAAAGGAAGCTGTCCTTCCGTATCTTATCGGCACTCAGCCTCCTTCTATGTCTAGAAAAAATGCTCCAACCACCAGGAGACCTTGGGCTATTTAGGGTCCAGCTAATACCAGAACTGCAGGGAGATTCTCTCTGAGGACATTCTCTGTAATCTCAAACTCGTCTGCCTTCTGAGATGAAGAGGCCAGTTTAACACTAACTGACATGGGGTCAACTAGGTTTAGGGTTGACTTGTGTTAAAACTTAATTTATTTTTCCCTTTTGTAATCACAATGATATATAAGTAGGTTTTCCATCTTCACTTGAAAATGGTTTCTCATTCTGTCACACAGCCAGGCTAAATTTACAAAACACCAACTAGTTTTAATAGCCCAAGAAAACTGGCAAAATACCAACTGGCGAACATACTGAAGACAATAGAATTGCTTCCCATTCTCTATGTGTAAATCCCTCCACCATTTGCTACATGTGCCTCGACTCAATTTTCCTTTCCTGACTGTTGTCATCCAGTATGAAGTGGTCAGTTAAAGTTACGTTCCTACAAGCTCTGTGTACCATTTTGTGTTATGGATGTTGTACTCGAAGGGCATAGTTTGGTCTGAAAGTAAGTATACAAGGTTCTGGTATACAGAGAATATGATAAATGTTAAACCTCTGTATGGGGAGAAAAAAGCACATAGTGTTTTAAGTACTAGAGATTTCTCTACTGCCCAGGGTGGAATTACTATCCTTGTGAATAGTTTAGGAGCCTGAAGACCAGAAAAATTGGAGTCAAGACTAGTGGTCAAAATGGGAGACCATAGACAGTTTCCCAGCAGCAGCCCAGAGCTGTTTCTGCTAGAGCACACCACATTCCCCTTGTGTAGGTTATTTAATAAATTCATTTCACAACCCATAGAGCACAGTAGGAAACAATGCAATTACTGAACCATTGGAACACAGCTGCCAACATCTTGTTTATTCAGAATTGTCCAAACACTTCCATGTCGGGGCGGGACTGATGCAATTTGCTGGTTCAACAGTTGACATTGATAAACTGGAGTTTCATTTCCTCTGCCTTCTGTTGGAGGTGCTAATGAGCATTGAAAGGCTGGAGAAACACAGAAGGGAGAGAAGGGAGAATCTTGCCTCATCTACATACTAAGTAATTGAGCCTGGATGATGTAGACTTGACACCATTAGGTAACAGGTGGACACATTTGAAGTCACTAGTAAGGGCCAAATGCAATTAGTGTTGTGAACATTTTAATTATTTAAATTCCACTTGCAGATCGTGTGGGCTGGAAGCTTCATTTAATAGAGAATGTTTGCTTTTCCTAATTTTCTTTTATGTTTTCTAATTTTTTTCTTTTTATTTCATGGGCACTATGCCAACATTCCTTGGCTTCTGGAAAATGAGGGAATTGGACTAGATGATCTCTGAGGCCTCTTCCGTACTCCATTGTTTGACTTGCTCTGGCATGAGGATTTGCCTGAAATGAACTGCATTCCCCTACGCACACATTTATCCAGTCCTCTGTTTTCCAAACCACTAATTTACTCATTCATTCAACAGGCTTATCATGTGCCAATTACTGTGTTAGGAACTAGAAGTAAAGTAGCATCCAGGCTGCAGTGAGCCATGATAACACCACTGCACCCCAGCCTGGGTGACAGTGAGACCCTGTCTCAAAAAAAATTAAGTAGGTAAGTGACCTGAATATTACCAGACCTCGATTCTCAAGAGCTGGCTTTCTGAATGGGAGACAGGAAAGTAGAATATATTGGGGCTATTCTACACGGCAGAACATGAGCACATAGGAGGACCCCTAAGCTAGACCTAATCAAGGACAGCGACTTGGGGTATGTAATGTTTTAGGCACATCTTTTATATAAGAAGGTAAAGATGGGGAGGAATAAGCGTTTGGATGGACTTTGTTTTGTGTACCTCTCGACTTTCTGTGCACCTTTTCTGTACGTGGCATAGAAGAGGAACAACAAACTGTAATTAAACTTTCTGTCATTAAAAAAATTTAAAAATACATGAATGTTTTGCCACATTATTTGTGGCAACTACATCTCCCAACCTACTTGAGCAATTTATTTTTTCTTTGATCCAACAAATTGAACTTTTACAATGAGGGCCTTAGACACTGGGCTGTGACATTGTTCTTGTCCCCAGAAAAAGCTTCAGGTCCAAGTGGGAGGATGGATAACACGGTTTTAAGGGGTGAAGAGTCTTAAATTCTTCCTCGGAATTTACATCTCTCAGTGATCTGACCCTGTTCCTACTGTTGAGTGTTCTCTTGGTGAAGCTGGATATATTACTAAACTAGACATTGCCGCTTGTACTCACTGAGGTCTCTCAAAAACAAGTTCCTGAAATGCAGTGATTTTCACTGTCTTTTCCTCAAAGGTTGTTAGGCCATCTGGGTGTCCTCAGACAGAAGTATTTCTGCTGTGTTTTGGCATAGGAAATAATTATTATTTCCACAGTTTTAATTTTTTTTCACTCTTTTAATCTGTTAGTTTTATTTAAAAATAAGTTTATTTGAATAAACCAGGTTAACATGAGTACTGGAGTTCTAAATTAACCTTTTACACACATGAATGTATGTCCTGCAGTCCAAGCTAGCCATAAATATTCCTTTTCCTGTCTCTTAAGCTCTCAGCCGGGAGAGTAGACTTATTTTGGAGAAGGGTGGTTTTTTTTTTGTTTTTTGTTTTTTGTTTTTTTTTGGTGGTGGTGGTGGTGGTGGTGGTGGTGGTGGTTGTTTTTAAACATAGTTCCACTGTTGTTTCCCAGACTGGAGTGCAATGGCGTGATCTTGGCTTACATTGTGCAACCTCCGCCTCCCGGGTTCAAGCGATTCTCCTGCCTCGGCCTCCGTAGTAGCTGGGATTACAGACATACGCCACCACGCCGGGCTAGTTTTTTGTATTTTTAGTAGAGATGGGGTTTCTCCATGTTGGTCAGGCTGGTCTTGAACTCCCAACCTCAGGTGATCCACCCGCCTTGGCCTCCCAAAGTGCTGAGATTACAGGTGTGAGCCACCACGCCCGGCCACAGAAATGTGTTTTGTGAAGCAGTGAGTAGATGCAGTTAGGAATTCTCTAGCTGCAAGTCATTACAGAGATTGTCAGACATTTACTCAATGTTTTTAAAGCAAATTGGATTCATTTTTGTATGACATTAATTCAAATGAAACCTAAACAATTTCTTTGCAGGTAATTGTGATTTTATTTTAAATGTGTTTGGTTAACGCTACCTGTAAATAAACTAGAACATAGGATCTTTGGTGTGAAAATAATTCAGATATGTATTTTAAAGGTAAATTTTAACTTTAAATGAATATTATACTGGCTTATAAATGTATCAGATATGGCATATTTTATTATATTTTATCATATCCATTTAGTAGAAACTATGGAGATTGAATGTCAACTGAATGTTGCCATTAGGGTGATGGCCAGACTGTCCTGTAAGGATATAGGTTTACACATTTTCAGGTCATCTCATCACCTTTGTATGGTAATACTTGACTGATAGCAGGGTATGGGAGTGCTCGCTTAAGAATCAGGAGACCTTGCTCTAATCTTAGTTCTGACACTGCGTGGCCTCTAATTACCAGCAGTACCTCTTTGGCATTCAGTGTTCTCATCCATACAAGGAAGCAGTTAGATGAGATGTTCTAAGGGCCTGTGCAGTTATAAGGTGAATGAATGTGATCAGTGGAATGTTTCTGTTGTGCACGCAGAAAAGCAAAAGCCATAAAGGATAAAGTGACCTGACCATGGCCATGGGGAAAATCACTGGCGCATCGGGAATAGGTCAGACTAAGTTTTGCCCTTCGTGCTTCCTCGTGGTCCCCCAGCAGAACTTCCCTGCGGTGGACCTTATTCTTTACAATGCCAGTCATTTGCATGTGCTCTTACAGCTCTTAGGAGAACTGCTATGTGGATATTCGAAAGGGGCGGGAGGAGTAAGTCGCTTGGCGAGTTCCTGTGCTGTTAATGGAGTCTCGACCTCCATGCTTGTTGAGACTGGTAGCTGAGGTGAACTCTTGTTACCTTCTCTGTTGAATCTGATTTTGGGGAGAAACCACTGATTGAAGTGAAACAGTGTAAGTGACTCTCCAACGTATCACAAGTTCTCTTCAACTCAATTTAGAAATATCTCCTATTAGGAATGAAAACTTTAAGCAGATGCCCCATTCCAACCTCCCACCCCACCCCACCCCACCCCACCTTTTTTCTTTTGGACTCTTATGCTTGTTTGTGGCACATTGAATTAGCTTCTCAGGGCCTTGCTGTGAATAATACCTCCCTCACATTTAGAAATGCGCTAGGTATACACTTGTTTGTTTAGAATCAGATCGTGTATTTCCATGTAAAGACATTTCAAATAATGCCTAGGTTCACAGGTGCCATTTTAACTCAGTTTGCAACTGGAATGCAGTACTTACCCTGTTATCTTGGGTTTGGGGAGTAGGAGACTATATAGGAGGGGAGGGAAAGGAAGAGGAAGAGAAAAAAAATTGAGCACAGTTTTGAAATTGACAAAGCGTTTCCTGGGTGCTGCCTCTTGCTGCCTCCCTGTCTCCTACTTCTGTCCTCAGGACCTTCCAGGACCCCGACGGCCCATCATGGTACTTCGTAAACCTCCAAATCACTGAGTCAACTCTGAATCAAACTCCCATTGTGGCAGGGCAGGTGTTCTCTGCTGTGTTAAGAATATCGTTCTCCAATTCCAGACATTGAAACCAAAGAGTAAATGTTAATTAGCGCCTTACTTCTGGGAAGCAATTTCCAGTTTCTTTTTCAGTGTGACAGTGAACCTAATTGGTAGAATTAGGCAAGAAGAGAGGAAAGGGCAGAAAATTCTGGACTGAGAACTTGCCTGTAGGTTTGGTGCTCCTTGCTTGTGCCTGGATCTCCCAGCTTCCTTCATTTCTGGATCCTACAGTGTTTGAAAGCTGCAGGTGCTTTGCTGTCTCCCAGGGCAATAGTGAAGTTGTGAGATGAGGTTGAGGAATGAGGCGGGAGCAGGTGTGGGTAGTTCACACTACTCTGGAGGAGATGTTTGTGAGTCCACTCCACCTTTGGAGTCAGACAGCTTGGTTCAGCTATCAGATCCACTGACTGTGTAACTTTGAGCATTTATTTAACCTCAAGGTCTTCATCATAAGAGGGCATTATAAAGATTTGTAACAATTTACAAGAAACCTTTTGGCCCAAAGTAGGTGCCCAGTAAATGAGTGATGTTATGAAGAGCCCAGGTGCCAGTGGATAGTGACATTAGCAGTATCTGGAAGGCAGCAGCATTAGTCAAATAAATGATGTGTTCATTGTTATTTGAAGGGTACATAATGTTCTATTTGTTTAAAATGGATTCGTGAGGGATGGGTGTGAAGGATGGCTTGAGGCCAGGAGTTCGCAACTAATCTGAGCAACATAGCAAGACCTCATCGCTACAAAAAATAATAATTAAAAAACACTGGGTGTGGTGGCACCACCTGTAGTCCTGGATACTCAAAAGGCAGAGGTGAGAGGATTGCTTGAGCCCAAGAGTTTGAGGCTGCGGTGAGCGATGATCACACTGTTGCATTTCAGCCTGGGTGACAGAGCGAGCCCCTGTGTCAGAAAATACGATTTGTGGGGATGGAAAATGGGGTGGAGCTGCGAGATAGGTAGTCAGAAGTTGAACCTCCAAATGCTGGCTGAATGAGGCAGCAGAGCATCTCTGAGGAGGTTGGGCCTTTGCAGAGAGCGCGGGGCGGGACGCTGGAGGAATGTTTGACACGGCCTGAGTGGCCTCTACACAGGCACTTTCATCAGCAGTCATTCCTCATCTGTCCGTAGGTGAGAATCAATAACAAGAAGAAGGTGACAAATCATTCATTGCCTGGAGACTGGCTGTAAATCCAGTGCCTGTTAACTTTCTTTCTAATCATTTTAACAAAACTTACGTGTGAGTCCTTTTCCTGCAACACAGAACCTCATCCCTGGACTTTGAAAGGCCTTTGGAAAGATCTGAAATTACCTTTTGTATTATCCGAAGTTGTTTTCTCTGGGGAGTTCGAGGTCTGCCTTCCTCTGTTGTGCTTCAGTTAAATCAGCACCTTCATAATGTCATTGTTTTCTTTTTTACAGTCTGTTTCATGATACTCATAAATTTAGAGAAATCTGTCTGAAGGATCTGCATATGCCTCTGTGTGTTTCTGGGGGGTGTGTACTTTTATACCTCTCAGCCCTGACTTGCTGTTATACAAACTCACTCTTAATACCGCACCTCCCTCCCCTTTCTCTCCCCCACAGAAACACAAATACGCTTATTTATGTATAGAGCCCTGAAAGTCAGAAAGACATTAGAAACCATGTATTCCACCCGGCTTACTTGGTAGCCAGGGAAACAGAAGCCTCGGGAGAGGAGGTGATCCTCCTACCCCCTTGTAGGGAGCACCAGGACTAGGCCCTGGGTGTCCCGCTTCGGGTTCAGAGCTCGTCCCCAGAGCAGGAGCTGCAGGGCCTGCTCTCCAGGCTGCCTGCACTTCTGCAGATGGATGTCAGGTGCCTCCTAAGCTGGAATACCTGGAAATGGGTAAAAATAGTTGAACAAGTGAGTACAGTTGGTGAAAAGTAAAGTCTTTTTAGACAGCTTTGGAATGATTAGAGAAGGGACTTGGGGATCCCTCCAACAGTGGTCTGCATAGAAGATCTTTTGTAAGCACTGACTTATTTTTCTGCTGAGGGGCCAGCCTCAGGCAGAATTGGGAAATAGGCAGCTTGATATGATGCAGTGATTTTCTAATCCTTCCCCATCTCCCTTTTAAAACTCTAGGACTCTTCCTTCGAATAGAAGCATGAGAGGAAGCCCAGTGTGTAAAACCGATCACGTGGTTGAAGCGGGGGTAGGAAGCCCAGGTTCTGCTCACTTGACTCTCACATTCTTTCCTTGCACTTCATCTTCCACCTCCACCCTCCGCTTCTTACAGGGCTCCTCCGGAGGTCCAGCCCTCGAGCTAGGTCTGGAAACCACCATTGCCGTGAAAAGCCAGTGTTTTGGATTCAGGCAACCCTGTGGTAGTCACTGTGGGCAAACCGCGTCACCATGGAGCCTGACTTTCTACATGTCAATTGAGGACTAAGTCTCCAAGATGTTTGCATGTAAATCTTAATATATAGTATAACTGGGCCTTGGCAGATGCTCTGTAAACATTGATTCCTATCTCTCTTTTCTTCTTCTCCCTTCCCTTTTGCCCCCAGATGGCCTCTCCCTCTTCAGCAGCCCTGAGACCTAGCGTTCTTCAGACATGCTCAGCTCTCCAGGAAAACTATGAGTCACTTATATTCCAGTGCCAGGTCAGGGCAGCCTGTCTTGCCCAAGAGCGTTTCCATTGGCAGTTCAGATTCTAGCAAAAAAAGCTCAATTTCTGCCTCTCGGATATTCAGTTAGGTGAGAGCTGGCTCCAACAACTGACATTCAAGGGAACTGTCTTGAGGGACCTTGTAATCATTCATTGATTAGGACCAGCAGTTGGCCTTCTATCTCCAACTGAACACTGGTCCAGGTACGTATATAACAATATAGTATATATATTCCTTAAAATCTTCATATTCTGCACAATTGCATTCTGAAAACAAGCATGACTTATAGGAAAAGCAGGGTTATGAGCGTATCACCCAAAACCTATTTGACTTTGCAAGCAGGACATTAACAAAAGCAAAAGAAACACGAAAAGATAAAGAAATACTACTATAAAAAGGACTTTACCTTTAAAAATGGTTGAAGATGGCTTGATGAATTGTAAGGAAGAGATTAAGTTGTTGAATTTTGGAGACAAGGATACAGTGAAGTAAGATTGTAGGCAGCAATACAAAAAGAAAAGCCACATGCTTTCTGAACCAAGAACCACATGTCCGTCTGAGCTGAGGACTCTGTGACTTGCTGTGTTCTGTGTTTGAGTACATTTTTTTAGCTGCTAATTCTCGATTGTACAAAATATTAGCATTCTAGGAAAATTGCATGTGAAAGCAATACAACTTTTAATTGTGCTGATGTCATTTTCCTGTTTGCCAGTCCTGTACAAGCAGTTCATGTTACCGTGACATATTCTGTAGCAGGTCGGACTGTTTCTAATCTCAGCACACAGGGATGCAGGTGAATAAGGCTCCAGTCCTGTCTTCAAAACACTCATGGTCTTGTGTGAGACATGAGAATGAGCTCAGATAGCTGTAGTACAAATGCTGTACGAAGGGGGACAAGAAATAATGTGTATGATTGTGGAGGGTGAGGAGGCAAAAGCTTTTAGGTGGGTAGAATTGGCAGGATTTCAGCAGGCAAGGAGGAGGGAGGGTACACAGAAGAGAACAAGTAGAGGCTTGGGGACTGGAAAGCACTGGACAGATTTGGGGGACTAGCATATTGTGGGGAATCCATTTGGGGGTTGGAGACAATTCAGAACATAGGGGAGCGGTTAAGACAGGGACGAAAATGGAGGTTGGCCTCAGAGTGTGGGAGGGCCTTGGCTACGGAGATGGAGGCACCGGCACCGTGCAAGGATTTTGAGCAGGTGAGTGATGTCATTAGAGCCCGTCTTTCAAGAAGCTCCGTCTGGCAGCCTATGCTGGATGCGCTGGTGGGAGCAGAGTGTAGTTCGGAGGTATTGCAGTTAGTTGTCCCTGTGAGAGATGTGAGGACCCTGGCTGGACTGTTACAGTGACACACAGTGGCATGGGGTGTGTAGGGAGCACACTACACCACAAACATTTTAGGGACAGAATCTGAAGTATTTGTCAACTGAATGATGGTGCAGGGCTCTGGTGGTACCTGTTTAATGATGACAGATTTACTGCTTGCAGTGATGCTAGCTGTCATCATTGAGTCCTGTAAAAGATCATATAAAGCTAAATCAGTATGTCTGTTTCTTCCCTTCCTTTCTCTCTCTCTTCTTTCCCTTCTTCCTTCCCTCCTTCCCTCTCCCCTATCAACCAGATGCTTTGTGGTAATTTTTCATTCAAAGTGTTTTCTGTCCCTTACAAAGCTGACAGAGTTGTCAGGAGGTTTCACCCACTCAACCCACATTACTTGACACACAGTTACTTGCATTACAAAGCACTGCATGAGGAGCTCTTGGTAATAAAGGGGTGACTCAAACACAGATCCTCCCCTCCAAAGTCACATCTGTGCTGTTGAATGTTGAACCACATGACTACATTACTTATTAAAAACTAAAATTAAAAGAAAAGGAGGGAGGTGGTAGAATATATAGAAAAAATATTGGAATACTTATTTTTAAAAGTCAGATGCCCAAATAACAGGATAAAGAAGAGTGTTATTCATTAACCTACAGAAGTGTGAACAGAATGTGATTTTAAAAATGCAATTATATTTTCTCAGTATTGCAAAGTTCCAGAAACTGTATTTGGAGCTTTATGTAACTGTTTCAATCAAGTGTCACAAGAACCTTGTGAGAAAGATTGATATTACCCCCAATTTTTTTTTTTAGATGAAGAAACCGAAGTTTCAGAAAGTCAAGTAACTTATCCAAATGTCACACAGCTAATAAATCATGAAGCTAAGGTCCACATTCAAGCTTGCCTGTATCCTACATTAATAATCTTTCTATCACGTCATCCACATCATCTCTTCTGGCATCCTTCTTTTCTGTCTTCCTTGTTCACCTCAAAGCTGTGAATCTTATCGACAGATGTGACATCCCATCATGACAGCAGAATTGCTGCAAACAGCATGTGGGCATTTGAAATTCACCAGCAAGAAGCACTGTGTTCTGACGCACTTTGAAAGCATACCAGTAAAATCAGGTATTAATTTTAAAAATGTATGTTCAACCTCAGGCCTTACTTTTTGGGTTGGAGCCAGTCCAATACCTAAAGAAAAATTAGGAAGGCATGACCTCTAGTGGAAAGACTGAAAACTTCATATGATTTTGCTGGCGAGTTTCTCCTCAAACCACCTCTTTTTAGACTGGAATTATGGAATTTTTCATCACTATCTTAAAAATGGGATTTTTGCATCTCACAATCGTAGCACACCTGAGTCCTTTAATAACCTTTTTCAAGTCGGCACCATCTTTAAAAAAAAAATAAATTGTCCTCTAGTCTTTTTGCTACTTCACTGTAAAACCCAAACTGGACTTTTGGAAGGGACACAGTATAAATACAGGTGTCTGTATTTAATCTGTCGTCTCTAAATTCAACTCTGGGACAATTGATAGCTTTGGAAATTGTACACCTCTATTCAAACTGTGTGATCTTTGGTTTTGAGAGCTGAGCTGTAATTGTGCCCATCACTGCAGGTTTATTGCTTGGCTGCCAAGTCAGCTCGACACTTGATACTCACTGACCCACATATGTGCTCCCATGCAAAGTGTGGTATGAGCGCCAGTTGTCCTTAAGGATTCGGCTGGTGATGCAATCACTTTGTCTATGCCTGAGGTTGAATAGAGGACAAAAATCCGTCCCTATCTGATGGGTAGAGGGAGATAACAGGCCCTGAAAAAATAGCAGAAATCTAGCACAAATGCATCATTTTCTTTCAAAGTAAATGAATACCTGGGTGGTTAGAGATGAATGAATTCCCTGGTGGTACAGAATGAGACCTGCCACATCCCTCCTGAATCTCAGTCACTACCATGTTTCCAAAAGCCCGCCAAAGGTGTCTTTCCTGATTTGAAGGGTAGCCAATCTCAGCTCTTCAAGATCTTAGAGAATTACTGAGCCATAAATTCCTTCCTCTAACTTGACAGCTTTGCCTTGACTGATTTCATGCAGTTAAACTTTCTCCTTTGAAATTGAGAGAGGCAGTCTCAATTTTTAAAAGCATTTCAGCATTGCTAGTTTTAAACACATGTCTCCTTGGAGATTATGCTTCCGTCCTTGTGGGGTGAGACATGGGAACCTGCATTTTTAACAAGCCTCGCGGTTTGAGAGCCATATATGAAGCAGAGAGTTCTGGATTGAGAATCAAGGACTTTGGGTTCTATTTCTAGCACCTGTGCCAGGTGCAGTGCTGTGTCACCTTTGCTTTTTGGGCCTTAGCAACCTCATATGTACCATGGCAGTTGGAATAAATAACCTTGAAAGTCAGTTCTGGCTCCATTTCTCCCTTAGTAGCCATCATTTGGTTAATAATTTCTGGCTAGAATATTTGAATGCCACTATTCATCCACCGACTTGCTCCATTTTTAGATGGTTGGGGGAAAGTAGATGAAAAAAGCCATCTCTCAAAATACAACTTTCCCATGTCAGCATTACGAGATTCATCTTTGACTTTGTCTAAGACTTTTTTTATTGAGCAGGCATGGATTTAAAAACACTGCAGCTTTGCCCTCTTAAATGATCTACCCGTGCTTTTAAACTGCAAATTTCAACTTCTGCAGAGGGCTTTGGCTGGTTATTTTAAGTCTGACTTCTTTTGGTCTGAACATTTTCAAGCTCAAACAATAAAGTATGTTTTAACCCACATACTGAAAGCAATGATCAGGTGGGCAATTCTGTCTCCGTAGATTCAGCTCTTTATTACTCTGTTAGCCTGTCAGTATTTTTTTTTTTAATGTCTGTTCTCCTTGGAAAAACTCATTTGATCCCTTAGTCCTTTCTTAAATTACAGTGATGGGTGTAGCCGTACTAATCTGAACTTCTGGATGTATCGAATATTCCAGCTTTACATGATGGAAATACTTCTTTTTTTTTTTTTTTTTTTTTTTT